>NC_069504.1:215153975-215408975 GCF_027579735.1 Bombina bombina | reverse complement strand
ACACAGGGAGTGCAGAATTATTAGGCAAGTTGTATTTTTGAGGATTAATTTTATTATTGAACAACAACCATGTTCTCAATGAACCCAAAAAACTCATTAATATCAAAGCTGAATAGTTTTGGAAGTAGTTTTTAGTTTGTTTTTAGTTATAGCTATTTTAGGGGGATATCTGTGTGTGCAGGTGACTATTAATGTGCATAATTATTAGGCAACTTAACAAAAAACAAATATATACCCATTTCAAATATTTATTTTTACCAGTGAAACCCATATAACATCTCAACATTCACAAATATACATTTCTGACATTCAAAAACAAAACAAAAACAAATCAGTGACCAATATAGCCACCTTTCTTTGCAAGGACACTCAAAAGCCTGCCATCCATGGATTCTGTCAGTGTTTTGATCTGTTCACCATCAACATTGCGTGCAGCAGCAACCACAGCCTCCCAGACACTGTTCAGAGAGGTGTACTGTTTTCCCTCCTTGTAAATCTCACATTTGATGATGGACCACAGGTTCTCAATGGGGTTCAGATCAGGTGAACAAGGAGGCCATGTCATTAGATTTTCTTCTTTTATACCCTTTCTTGCCAGCCACGCTGTGGAGTACTTGGACATGTGTGATGGAGCATTGTCCTGCATGAAAATCATGTTTTTCTTGAAGGATGCAGACTTCTTTCTGTACCACTGCTTGAAGAAGGTGTCTTCCAGAAACTGGCAGTAGGACTGGGAGTTGAGCTTGACTCCATCCTCAACCGAAAAGGCCCCACAAGCTCATCTTTGATGATACCAGCCCAAACCAGTACTCCACCTCCACCTTGCTGGCATCTGAGTCGGACTGGAGCTCTCTGCCCTTTACCAATCCAGCCACGGGCCCATCCATCTGGCCCATCACGACTCACTCTCATTTCATCAGTCCATAAAACCTTAGAAAAATCAGTCTTGAGATATTTCTTGGTCCAGTCTTGACGTTTCAGCTTGTGTGTCTTGTTCAGTGGTGGTCGTCTTTCAGCCTTTCTTACCTTGGCCATGTCTCTGAGTATTGCACACCTTGTGCTTTTGGGCACTCCAGTGATGTTGCAGCTCTGAAATATGGCCAAACTGGTGGAAAGGGGCATCTTGGCAGCTGCACGCTTGACTTTTCTCAGTTCATGGGCAGTTATTTTGCGCCTTGGTTTTTCCACACGCTTCTTGCGACCCTGTTGACTATTTTGAATGAAACGCTTGATTGTTCGATGATCATGCTTCAGAAGCTTTGCAATTTTAAGAGTGCTGCATCCCTCTGCAAGATATCTCACTATTTTTGACTTTTCTGAGCCTGTCAAGTCCTTCTTTTGACCCATTTTGCCAAAGGAAAGGAAGTTTCCTAATAATTATGCACACCTGATATAGGGTGTTGATGTCATTAGACCACACCCCTTCTCATTACAGAGATGCACATCACCTAATATGCTTAATTGGTAGTAGGCTTTCGAGCCTATACAGCTTGGAGTAAGACAACATGCATAAAGAGGATGATGTGGTCAAAATACTAATTTGCCTAATAATTCTGCACTCCCTGTATATATACACACACACACACACAAACACACATATATATAAATATATATGTGTGTACTTATAAATAAATAGAACATTCTGCTATGTGAACAACATTGGAATGTGCAATAGTAATATTTCATGTCAGGTTAGTACACTTGAAAAAATGTGATTGTGATTTTCGCTCCATTGATGTCTATGGGGGAATATGTTGAAGCGGTCAGGTTAGTGGTCCTGCCAAATTTTTATTTTCAACCGTGCAAAAAGCTTACTTCTAGATGAGTTAGCATGACAGCGGGAGCAATAAATAGCGATCCACTCATAATCTAACCCCTATTGTTTGGCTGCAAAACCAGAGATTTCATCTTAAGCCATGCCGTCTCCATTTGCCATTCAGTACATTTATTGTGGATAGCTTGTAAACCTAGTTGTTAATAAATTCATAAGGTAAGGACAAGAATAATGAATAAAAAGCATCTTGTCTACACTAAAAAATATATAAAAATTGTTGAAGCACAAAACTTATTCCAATCCAATATATAAGCATTAAAATATCTGCAGGTGTTTGTTTATATGTTAAGATGCAGGATTTAGGAGCAAATCCCCTCCCACATACCTCATCCCCTCAAACTTTTCTTTATTATCTTCCCCGGTTTCCTTTGACTAAAACATAATTTATGCTTACCTGATAAATTTATTTCTCTTGTAGTGTAGTCAGTCCACGGGTCATCCATTACTTATGGGATTATATCTCTTCCCCAACAGGAAGTTGCAAGAGGATCACCCAAGCAGATCTGCTATATAGCTCCTCCCCTCACATGTCATATCCAGTCATTCGACCGAAACAAGACGAGAAAGGAGAAACCATAGGGTGCAGTGGTGACTGGAGTTAAATTAAAAAATTTTGAACTGCCTTGAAAGACAGGGCGGGCCGTGGACTGACTACACTACAAGAGAAATAAATTTATCAGGTAAGCATAAATTATGTTTTCTCTTGTTAAGTGTAGTCAGTCCACGGGTCATCCATTACTTATGGGATACTAATACCAAAGCTAAAGTACACGGATGAAGGAAGGGACAAGGCAGGAACTTTAAACGGAGGGAACCACTGCCTGAAGTACCTTTCTCCCAAAAATAGCCTCCGAAGAAGCAAAAGTGTCAAATTTGTAAAACTTTGAAAAAGTGTGAAGCGAAGACCAAGTCGCAGCCTTGCAAATCTGTTCAACAGAAGCCTCATTTTTAAAGGCCCAGGTGGAAGCCACAGCTCTAGTAGAATGAGCTGTAATTCTTTCAGGAGGCTGCTGTCCAGCAGTCTCATAGGCTAAACGTATTATGCTACGAAGCCAAAAAGAGAGAGAGGTGGCCGAAGCCTTTTGACCTCTCCTCTGTCCAGAGTAAACGACAAACAGGGAAGAAGTTTGACGAAAATCTTTAGTTGCCTGCAAATAGAACTTCAGGGCACGGACTACGTCCAGATTATGCAAAAGTCGTTCCTTCTTTGAAGAAGGGTTAGGACACAATGATGGAACAACAATCTCTTGATTGATATTCCTGTTAGAAACTACCTTAGGTAAGAACCCAGGTTTAGTACGCAGAACTACCTTGTCTGAATGAAAAATCAGATAAGGAGAATCACAATGTAAGGCAGATAACTCAGAGACTCTTCGAGCCGAGGAAATAGCCATCAAAAACAGAACTTTCCAAGATAACAGCTTAATATCAATGGAATGAAGGGGTTCAAATGGAACGCCTTGCAGGACATTAAGAACTAAGTTTAAGCTCCACGGCGGAGCAACAGTCTTAAACACAGGCTTAATCCTAGCCAAAGCCTGACAAAAAGCCTGAACGTCTGGAATTTCTGCCAGATGCTTGTGTAGAAGAATAGACAGAGCAGAAATCTGTCCTTTTAACGAACTAGCGGATAAGCCCTTTTCTAAACCCTCTTGTAGAAAAGACAATATCCTAGGAATCCTAACCTTACTCCATGAGTAACTCTTGGATTCGCACCAATACAAATATTTACGCCATATCTTATTGTAAATTCTTCTGGTAACAGGTTTCCTAGCCTGTATTAGGGTATCAATAACCGACTCCGAGAAGCCACGCTTTGATAGAATCAAGCGTTCAATCTCCATGCAGTCAGCCTCAGAGAAATTAGATTTGGATGGTTGAAAGGACCCTGAATTAGAAGGTCCTGCCTCAGAGGCAGAGATCATGGTGGACAGGACGACATGTCCACTAGGTCTGCATACCAGGTCCTGCGTGGCCATGCAGGCGCTATCAGAATCACTGATGCTCTCTCCTGTTTGATCTTGGCAATCAGTCGAGGCAGCAGCGGAAACGGTGGAAATACATAAGCCATCTGGAAAACCCAAGGGGCTGCTAGAGCATCTATCAGCGCCGCTCCTGGGTCCCTGGACCTGGATCCGTAATGAGGAAGCTTGGCGTTCTGGCGAGACGCCATGAGATCCAGATCTGGTTCGCCCCAACGATGAATCAGTTGAGCGAAGACCTCCGGATGAAGTTCCCACTCCCCCGGATGAAAAGTCTGGCGACTTAGAAAATCCGCCTCCCAGTTCTCCACGCCTGGGATGTAGATTGCTCACAGGTGGCAAGAGTGAGACTCTGCCCAGCGAATTATCTTTGAGACTTCCAACATCGCTAGGGAACTCCTGGTTCCCCCTTGATGATTGATGTAAGCCACAGTCGTGATGTTGTCCGACTGAAATCTGATGAACCTCAGAGTTGCTAACTGAGGCCAAGCTAGAAGAGCATTGAATATCGCTCTTAACTCCAGAATATTTATTGGGAGGAGTGTCTCCTCCTGAGTCCATGATCCCTGAGCCTTCAGGGAATTCCAGACTGCGCCCCAACCTAGAAGGCTGGCGTCTGTTGTTACAATCGTCCAATCTGGCCTGCGAAAGGTCATCCCCTTGGACAGGTGGGGCCGAGAAAGCCACCATAGAAGAGAATCTCTGGTCTCTTGGTCCAGATTTAGTAGAGGGGACAAATCTGAATAATCCCCATTCCACTGACTTAGCATGCACAATTGCAGCGGTCTGAGATGCAGTCGCGCAAATGGCACTATGTCCATTGCCGCTACCATTAAGCCGATTACTTCCATGCACTGAGCTACTGACGGGTGTGGAATGGAATGAAGGGCACGGCAAGCATTTAGAAGTTTTGATAACCTGGCCTCCGTCAGGTAAATTTTCATCTCTACAGAATCTATAAGAGTCTCTAGGAAGGGAACCCTTGTGAGTGGTAATAGAGAACTCTTTTCCACGTTCACCTTCCACCCATGCGATCTCAGAAATGCCAGAACTATCTCTGTATGAGACTTGGCAGCTTGAAAACTTGACGCTTGTATCAGGATAGGTACGGAGCCACCGCTATGCCTCGCGGTCTTAGTACCGCCAGAAGTGAGCCCAGAACCTTTGTAAAGATTCTTGGAGCCGTAGCTAACCCGAAGGGAAGAGCTACAAACTGGTAATGCCTGTCTAGGAAGGCAAATCTTAGGTACCGATAATGATCCTTGTGAATCGGTATGTGAAGGTAGGCATCCTTTAAGTCCACAGTGGTCATGTACTGACCCTCTTGGATCATGGGTAGGATGGTTCGAATAGTTTCCATTTTGAATGATGGAACTCTTAGGAATTTGTTTAGGATCTTTAAGTCCAAAATTGGTCTGAAGGTTCCCTCTTTCTTGGGAACCACAAACAGATTTGAATAGAATCCCTGCCCGTGTTCCGTTCGCGGAACCGGGTGGATTACCCCCATTAGTAAGAGGTCTCTTACACAGCGTAGAAACGCCTCTTTCTTTATTTGGTTTGCTGATAACCTTGAAAGATGAAATCTCCCTTGTGGAGGAGAAGCTTTGAAGTCCAGAAGATATCCCTGAGATATGATCTCCAACGCCCAGGGATCCTGGACATCTCTTGCCCAAGCCTGTGCGAAGAGAGATAGTCTGCCCCCCACTAGATCCGTTTCCGGATAGGGGGCCCTCTCTTCATGCTGTCTTAGGGGCAGCGGCAGGTTTTCTGGCCTGCTTGCCCTTGTTCCAGGACTGGTTAGTTTTCCAGCCCTGTCTGTAACGAGCAACAGCTCCTTCCTGTTTTGGAGCGGAGGAAGTTGATGCAGCTCCTGCCTTGAGGTTATGAAAGGCACGAAAATTAGACTGTTTGGCCTTTGATTTGGCCCTGTCCTGAGGTAGAGCATGGCCCTTACCTCCCGTAATGTCAGCGATAATTTCTTTCAAGCCGGGCCCGAATAAGGTCTGCCCTTTGAAAGGAATATTAAGCAATTTAGATTTAGAAGTCACGTCAGCTGACCAGGATTTAAGCCATAGCGCTCTGCGTGCTTGGATGGCAAATCCGGAGTTCTTAGCCGTAAGTTTGGTTAAATGTACGACGGCATCAGAAACAAATGCGTTAGCTAGCTTAAGTGCTTTAAGCTTGTTCATAATTTCATCCAATGGAGCTGTGCGAATGGCCTCTTCCAGAGACTCAAACCAGAATGCTGCCGCAGCAGTGACAGGCGCAATGCATGCAAGGGGCTGTAAGATAAAACCTTGTTGAACAAACATTTTCTTAAGGTAACCTATTTTTTTATCCATTGGATATGAAAAAGCACAACTATCCTCCACCGGGATAGTGGTACGCTTAGCTAAAGTAGAAACCGCTCCCTCCACCTTAGGGACCGTCTGCCATAAGTCTCGTGTGGTGGGGTCTATAGGAAACATTTTCTTAAATATGGGAGGAGGGGAAAAAGGCACACCGGGTCTATCCCACTCCTTGCTAATAATCTCTGTAAGCCTTTTAGGTATAGGAAACACGTCAGTACACACCGGTACCGCATAGTATCTATCCAACCTACATAATTTTTCTGGAATTGCAACCGTGTTACAATCATTCAGAGCCGCTAATACCTCCCCTAGCAATATGCGGAGGTTCTCAAGCTTAAATTTAAAATTAGAAATCTCTGAATCCAGTCTCCCTGGATCAGATCCGTCACCCACAGAATGAAGCTCTCCGTCTTCATGTTCTGCAAATTGTGACGCAGTATCGGACATGGCTCTCACATCATCAGCGCGCTCTTTCCTTAACCCAGAGCTATCACGCTTGCCTCTTAATTCTGGCAATTTAGATAATACTTCTGTCATAACAGTAGCCATGTCTTGCAAAGTGATTTGTAAGGGCCTCTCTGATGTACTTGGCGCCTCAAAATCACGCACCTCCTGAGCGGGAGGCGAAGGTACTGACACGTGAGGAGAGTTAGTCGGCATAACTTCCCCCTCGTTGTCTGGTGATAATTTCTTTGCATGTAAAGACTGACTTTTATTCAAAGTTACATCAATGCATTTAGTACACAATTTTCTATGGGGCTCCACATTGGCCTTCATACATAGTGAACAAACCGATTCATCTGTGTCAGACATGTTTAAACAGACTAGCAATGAGACTAGCAAGCTTGGAAAATACTTTTCAAATAAATTTACAAGCAATATAAAAAACGCTACTGTGCCTTTAAGAAGCACAAAAAGCTGTCACAGTTGAAATAACAATGAACCAAATTAGTTATAGCAACCAAATTTTCACAGTAAATGTATTAAGTTAGCAAAGGATTGCACCCACCAGCAAATGGATGATTAACCCCTTAATACCCAAAAAACGGATAACAATTTAATAATTAACGTTTTTATCACAGTCAAACACACTGTCACAGGTCTGCTGTGACTGATTACCTCCCTCAAAATGAATTTTGAAGACCCCTGAGCTCTCTAGAGACGTCCTGGATCATGGAGGATGAAGTAGGAAGATTGTGACTGAATTTTTACTGCTCAAAAAAGCGCTAAAATAGGCCCCTCCCACTCATATTACACAGTGGGGAAGCTCAGTTAACTGTTTCTATGCAGAAACAAAAGTTAGCCATGTGGTAAAAATCATGCCCCAATAAGTTTTATCACCAAGTACCTCACAAAAAACGATTAACATGCCAGTAAACATTTTGAACATACATTTTAAAAGTTATGAAGTGTTATTAATAAGCCTGCTACCAGTCGCTTTTACTGCAGTTAAGGCTCACACATTACTTCAGTATTAACAGTATTTTCTGAGTCAAATTCCATTCCCTAGAAAAATACTTCAGTGTACACACACTCCTCAGCCTAATACCAGTCGCTACCACTGCATTTAAGGCTGTACTTACATTACATTGGTATCAGCAGTAATTTCTCAGTCAATTCCATTGCTTAGAAAAATAATTTACTGCACATACCTCGTTTGCAGGGGGGGCCCTGCATGCTATTCCCCTCTTCTGAAGTTACCTCACTCCTCAGAATGTGCGAGAAAAGCCAGTGGATCTTAGTTACGTCTGCTAAGATCATAGAAAACGCAGGCAGATTCTTCTTCTAATGCTGCCTGAGAACAAACAGCACACTCCGGTGCCATTTAAAATAACAAACTTTTGATTGAAGAAATAAACTAAGTTTAAAAACACCACAGCCCTCTCACAACAACCTATCTTTAGTTAGCTTGCAAGAGAATGACTGGGTATGACATGTGAGGGGAGGAGCTATATAGCAGATCTGCTTGGGTGATCCTCTTGCAACTTCCTGTTGGGGAAGAGATATAATCCCATAAGTAATGGATGACCCGTGGACTGACTACACTTAACAAGAGAAATATTTCTTAAATATTTATCTTATTATGGAACATGCTTATATTATAATAAAGCTTTTTCCTCTGGATTTGATGCCGTAAGCTGTTATTGTACTCATCTGAAGTCATCCAAAGTTAACCGGCTGGTGGGGTAAAGTGAAGAACAACCCATTCCTCCACATGCACTGTATTTCATACATGAAGTAATTTCACACTTTTTTATGAAATGTAATATCACAACATATTTTGATACTTTCCGCTTGATATTCATATCTGAAATGTTATGCTTCTGTTCCATAGGAGGTTCAACCATTAGGCCAAATATGCAAACACCTAAGGCCTCACTTAAACAGTCGCCTCACAGTGTGACTCTCTATTCTTCATATGGAGATATGTGTGGCATGTGCATGGTATGTTGAGTAAAAAACACTGATTGATAGCTGACATAGAAGCATAGGAAGTGCCTGTGAGCTCTGTCCCTGACTTTCTGCCAGTTACTACTGTTTACTCAAAGACTACATATTCCAAAATGCAGTGCTGCAAAAAGAGAGTTGTGGCTGAGGCGTTAAATTGCACACCCTCCTATCTGGCATGTCTAAATGCCACCCCTATTGTCTCAGTGTCTCAAAATAGGAGTATGTACAATGCAGGGAGAACAGAGGAGAGTAGAGATTAGCCTAATCAATTGCAGAACTTAAAAGGGACACTGAACCCATTTTTTTTCTTTCATGATTCAGATAGAGCAAGCAATTTTAAGCAACTTTCTAATTTACTCCTATTATCATTTTTTCTTTATTCTCTTGCTATCTTTATTTGAAAAAGAAGGAATCTAAGCTTTCTTTTTTGGTTCAGGAATCTGGACAGCACTTTTTTATTGGTTGATGAATGTATCCATCAATCAGCAAGGACAACCCAGGTTGTTCATGAAAAATGGGCCGGCATCTAAACTTACATGCTTGGTTTTCAAATAAAGATACCCAAGAGAATGAGGAAAATTTGAGAATAGGAGTAAATTAGCAAGCTGCTTACAATTTCATGCTCTATCTGAATCAAGAAAGAAAATATTTGGGTTCAGTGTCCCTTTAAGGATGTGGGAATTAGCCACCCACTAATTGAAGAGAAGCAGGGAGCATGAGATAGCCTTTTGAGGGAGCTCCAGGGGATAATGCTGTCTAAAATGCTGATAATGATTAAAAAAGTAAAAAAACATCTGCCAGGTCGGCTAGGAGCTTCTTTTATTATCTACATTCTTTCTCCTCACATTATTACTTTGCCCTCTCTTTTTCTGCCTCTTCTTTTTTTCCTTTTCTCTGCCCCTCCCTTCTGTCTCTTTCTATTCACTATCTCTACATTTCTCTATTTACCCTTTTTCTCCACACCCTCCTTCCTTCACTTCAATCTCTCGTTATCTCTCTCTATGCTTATCTATATTCTATATACACTCTCCCTTTTCTGCTTTTCTCCAGTCACTAATACTTTCCCTCTCTTATATCCCTTCTCTTTTATTCCCCTCTTTCTCCCCCTCTCTTTCTCCCATTATCTTTTTTTTCTCACTGTCTCCTCTCTATTTACTCTTCTCACTCTCTATACTTTATCTTCTCTCCTTATCTAGTTCCATTTTCACCCTCTCTCATCTCGCCCCACTCTCTTTTTCTCTCTCAGTCTGTCTACTGTCCTCTCTTTGAACACTATCATTCCATTCCATTCCAGTCTCTCTTCTCTCTTTTATTTCCCTTTTCACTTTCTCTCCACTCTCTTTTTCTCTCTATGTATTTCACTATTCTTTCTTATCTGCCTTCATTCTGCTTTCCCCAATCCCCAATATACCTCGCTTCATCCTTTATTTACTCTCTCTATTCACTCTTTCTACATTTTTGCTCTTTTCAATTAGTGAAAAACAAGAGCAATTCATATTCAGATTTAGTGAGTTCATTTTCGCATTTAAAATGTTGTGTTGATAGGGGCCCATATTTAAGCCTTGCCTAAGGCCTCACTAGCTCAAGGGCAGCCTCTGTTTTGTAATTTATACTGATTGTTAATTGATATGGTTTTACAAAAATGTTTTAAAACCATGGTTGATGAACTAGACATAGGTATATATCTATAGACAGACAGACAGAGATAAAGAAGGGAAGATACACATACATTCACATTAGGTGTTAATATTTAAACTAACATTAACGTACCAACAATAATATTTTGAGATAAAGAGAAATATTTTGCCTCAATCAAACATTTTAATGTATCTTCTTTTTGTCTCATTCAATGATTAAACACTAAATTCTCAAAATAAAAGCAATTCGAGTTATAGCATCAGATCAACACTAGATGGCAATAATATTCTCTCTCTGAACCCTGCATAAAACATTTCAGGATGTGTCGGTTACCACAAACAAAAACAATTTTTAAAACTAGATTATTAAAAAAAAACACACAACATATTTCTTCCGGGTAACAAAGGAAGCTCTCAATATATACCTAAAATATGAATATGAAATTCAGAAGTGTGTATTTAATTAAGCAGATGTTCCTAAAGTTATACTATACATGCACCACTTCTGGAGTAATTATTCATCAATTTAACAAACCACGAAAATGTCTTGGCATTCGTCTCATTTCGGGACCTAATTTATAAAAAAATAAAGGTTCAACACACAAATCTCTCTACTTGCACAGATATATTTATGTGTTGTATATTTTCTTTAACAAAAAGTGCATGCTGAAGTGAGCCGAATACAGCAGACATTTTTTAAAGTGAAAGTAAATCCTAGCGTTTTACAAACATTAGGATTTACTATTAAAACAAATAAAGGGGACTTTCATTCATGAAGTATAAGATACTTCATGTAGAAAGCTCCTTTATTTGATTCAAATGATAGCCAGATTCACCGCACAGCTATTGGCTAAGAGGTGAAAATGTCACCTCTTAGCCAAATATTTTTTTTGCCGTGGGCTGCTGTACAAGGTAAAAACGGCGATCAATTGAATCAAATAAAGGAGCTTTCTACATGAAGTATCTTATACTTCATGAATGAAAGCCCCCTTTATTTGTTTCAATAGTAAATCCTAACATTTGTAAAACGCTAGGATTTACTTTCACTTCAAATTCATTGCTCAACAATGTGTCTACTATGTAATTTGCAAATTATACTACATCTGTAACTTTTATTGTGTAAGTGACCAACAAGCATACAGTGGTAGGTTGTGCACGTTTCTCTATAGAAAGGCTTAAAAAAAAATTATATATATATATATACATATATACATACACACATACAAGACAAGGCGCCGTGACTACTAAAATGCATGAGCTGATTCTTTGTTTGCTTGCATAAATCCCTATATAAAATCATTCAATAGCCCTTAAAAAATGAATGGCTGACTTCCTGGGAATCTGGGTAGCCCCAAAATTTCAAACAAGTTCTTAATTCATTATACAGTAGTAAAGGGATATGAAACACCAAATTATTTTTCTCTTTCATGATTACAATAGAACTACTTGTTTTAAATTTTTACTTCTTCTGTTTAATTTGTTTTTTTCGCTAGCTATCCTTTGTTGAAAAGGATACCTAGGCAGGTTCAGGAGCTGCTGTTTGGTGGCGGCACATATATGCCTCATGTTATTGGGCACACCCGATTTGTTCACCTAGCCCCAAGTACTGCATTGCTGCTTCTTTTTTTTTTTTTTTTTAAAAAGGATACCAAGAGAATTAAGCAAATTAGATAATACAATGATTTTTTATTTTAATTATATTTTTTTGGAAAGTTATTTAAAATTGTATCCTTTATCCGAATCATGAAATAAAACGGTGTTTGATGTCCATTTAAACTGTGCAATTGCACACAACTTACAACATATGTTTGGTGGCTTAAGAGCACAGTTAACGTTTTTACAGTACAATTTTGTGAACAGTTTTACTACAAAAAAAAAATCTCTTAAATTTGAAGTAGACTTTTACTAGTATAAATTTCTTTAACCTTGCTTCAATAAACATTTGAATAACTGCACTGTGTGCATCTGCCATAATACATATTTTATTGTGCTCCTACTATACATCACAGCTTATATCCCCTAACTATAATACAAACAAAGCTGGAACAAAATAAACCCATAAGATAATGCGATATAGTGGCCGATTTACTAACTGTCGGACGGGCATGATACGCTGTAGCTTGTAGTGAACTGCTTGTGCAATGCCGCCCCCTGCAGACGCTAGCAGGGGGTGTCAATCAACCCGTTCGTATGTGATCGGGCGGATTGATGTCCCCGCATCAGAGCAGGAGAACAAGTTAAGGAGCAGCGGTCTTAAGACTGAAGGCTCGCGCAGAAACAGAGGAATTGGGGCCGATAAAGGGGTTGGAAAATCGGCCCCACCATCTCTTGCAGGTAAAAACACAATTTATGCTTACCAGATAAATTAATTTTCTTTCCGGATAGGAAGAGTCCACAGCTTCATTCCTTACTGTTAGGAAATAAAACACCTGGCCACCAGGAGGAGGCAAAGACACCCCAGCCAAAGGCTTAAATATCCCTCCCATTTCCTCATTACCCCAGTCATTCTGCCGAGGGAACAAGTAAAAGTAGGAGAAACATTAGGGTATAAATGGTGCCAGAAGAATAAAATAAATAATAGGGGACTATCCTAAGATAGGGAGAGTCCACGGCTTCATTCCTTACTGTTGGGAAAACTATACCCAAGCTCCAGAGGACACTGAATGAATAACAAGAGGGAACAAAAAGCAAGAGGTGGACCCTATTCTGAGGGCACCACAGCCTGTAAAACTTTTCTCCAGAAAGCTGCTTCAGCCTCAGAGAATCAAGATTTTGACAAACAAATGGACCTTGTATTAGCAGGTCTCTGCGACAAGGTAACTTCCACGGAAGAGATGAGGACATCCCCAATAGATCCGCGAACCACGTCCTTCACAGCTACGATGGAGCAATCAGGATTACTGATATCCGCTCCTGCTTGATGCGGGCCCCACACGAGGAAGAAGCGGTAATGGAGGAAAAAGATATAAGAGTTTAAACCTCCAAGGCACTGCTAGTGCATCTATTAGAGCCGCTTGGGGACCCCTGAACCCGTACCTGGGTAGCTTGGTATTAAGACTGGACACCATCAGAACTATCTCCGGCGTCCCCCACTTGCTGCATATCTCTGCAAACACCTCAGGATGGAGAGACCATTCCCCTGGATGAAAGGATTGCCTGCTGAGAAAATTCGCCTCCAGTTTGTCCACACCCGGAATTTGAATCGCTGACAGCGAACAGCTGTGGGCCTCCGCCCGCTCCAGAATCTGAGATACTTCCTTTATCGCCAAGGAACTTCTCGTTCCCCCTGATGGTTGATGTAAGCCACCAAGGTTATATTGTCTGATTGGAATCTGATAAACTGGGACGAACCCAGAAGTGGCTAAACCTTCAAGCCCTTGAAGATTGCCCGTAGTTCCAAAATATTGATTGGGAGGGAGGACTACTCCTGAGTCCACAACCCCTGTGCCTTGCTGGCACCCCAAACAGCTCCCCATCAGGATAGGCTTGCGTCCGTAGTCAAAATCTCCCAGGATGGTCTAAAGAAGCATGTCCCTCGGGACATATGATCTGGACAGAGCCATCAAGAGAGCTATTCTCTCGACCGGCTGTCTAAAACAATCTGTTGAAAAAGATCTGAATGAATGCCGTTCCACTGCCTCAGCATGCACATTTGTAAAGGTCTGAGACGGAACCTGGCAAAAGGAATGATGTCTATTATAGTACCCAGAAATTCCACCCTGGTACTTGAGATAAGAGAACTCTTTTCCAAGTTTATCTTCCATCCATTTGATAGAAGACTGAGAAGGAACTCCGAAAATTCTTCTGCAAGACGAAAGGATGGTACTTGCACCAGAATATCGTCCAAGTATGGAGCTACTGCAATACCATGAGTTCTGGCAAAGGCTAGAAGAGCCCCCAGAACCTTCGTAAAGATTCTTGGACCAGTAGCTAGGCCAAATGGAAGGGCACTGAACTGGAAGTGCTGGTCCAGGAATGCAAACCTCAGGAACAAAAAGTGATCCCTGTGGATTGGAACATGAAGGTAAGCGTCCTTCAGATCTATAGTGGTCATAAACTGGTCTTCCTAAATTAAAGGAGGGATGGACCTTATCGTCTCCATCTTGAAGAAAGGAACACTGACACATTTGTTAAAAGCACTTTAGGTCCAGAATTGGACAAAAAGTTTCCTCCTTCTTTGGGACCACAAACCTCTTTCTTCGATAGGCACTGGGACAACAACTCCTAAGGAGGATGAATCCCGAACGCACTCTAGAAAGGCATCCCTCTTTTCTGGTCTGGTAGACAGATTCGAGAGGAGGAATCTGCCCATTGGCGGATGAGATTTGAAGCCTATCTTGTATCCCTGAGATACTACCTCCAGGACCCACGGATCCTGTACGTCCTTGAACCAGGCATCTGAAAAAAGAGACAGTCTGCCCCTACATGATCCAATCCCGGATCAGGGGCCGCCCCTTCATGCCGATTTGTTTCCGGCGGGCTTCTTATTCTGATCGGATTTATTCCAGGACTGAGCCGGCTTCCAAGTACTCTTGTTTTGGGGCTTGGAGGAGGATTGTTGTCGTTGGGATTTGTCAGAATGAAAGGAATGAAAATTAGAAAATTGTTGTCCCTTAGACTTGATCTTCTTATCTTGTGCTAGAAAGGCACCCTTGCATCCGGTAACCGTAGAAATAATGGAGTCCAGGCCTGGACCAAATAAAATCTTTCCCTTGAAGGGAAGAGAAAGGAGTCTGGACTTAGACGTCATATCCGCAGACCAAGACTACAACTAGAGCGCCCAGCGGGCTAGTACGGCAAAGCCAGAGGCCTTAGCATTTAGGCAAATAATATGCATGTTCGCCTCACAGATAAAAGAATTAGCAATTCTCAGAGCTTTAATTCTGGCTTGAATATCCTCAAGGGGAGACTCCACCTCAATGAGTTCCGACAAAGAGTCGCACCAGTAGGTAGCTGCTCCAGCAACCGCGGCAACAGCAGCTGCCGGATGAAACAAAAATCCGTATGTTGAAACATCTTTCTCTGAAAGGTTTCCATTTTCTTATCCATCGGCTCTCTGAACGAAGAACTATCCTCAAGAGGTATAGTAGTACGTTTAGCAAGCATAGAGATAGCACCATCCACCTTAGGAATGGAGCCCCACAAATCAAGTTGAGAGTCCGGGACCGGGAACAACTTTTGAAAAGTAGATGAGGGGGAAAAGGAAGAACCAATTCTTTCCCATTCGTTCTTATTAATGTTCGCCATTTTAAGCGGCACAGGAAAAGTCAAAAGGAACTTTGCTGTATTCGTAAACTCTGTCTAATTTACGTATCATAGGTTCTTCAGGCAGGGCGGCCTCTGGAACCTCTAACGTAGACAGAACCTCTTTAGATTTAAAATTGAGCACTTGCGTTTTTTTTATTAAAGGACGGTTCCTCCGCAGCAGGAGGCTTAGATGCTAAGGAAGCTACAGAGGTTAACTCATCATCGGATAACAGACATAATAGCAAAATCCGATAAATATTTAGATGAATCCGGGTCAGGAGAGCTATAGTTAACATTTCTTTGTTAGAGCGAGGTAATGCACTGAGGGCCGCAGACAACGCCGTTGGTAACTGCGCTGCAAAGTCCGCAGGAAGAAGGCCCCCTCCAGATGGAGGATTAGATGTGCTATGGGGAACTGCATGTGGAGTTGATAATGTAACAAGGGTAGTAATTTCACAGAACGCAGAGTCCTGAGAGGTAGACGGCTCAGAGGGACTAAGAGACTTAGCAGGCTCGTCTCCCTTCTTAGACTTTATAAAGATGTTAAGTCATGTGGAACATAATTGAGTGGACGTAAAAACCACGGCCTCACAATATAAACAGGTATGATTTAGTACAGAAGGAGTACCTTATAACATGTCAGAGTCCTCCATAGCTCAGGTTATACCCACAGAAGGGCACAAATAAAAACGTTTTTTTTATTATAGAAAACTGCACCTTTATACTCCCAATGGCTGGGGCACTTACCACCTCCTAAACCTAGACACTTAACAGAGGAAATGTTCTCTGCAGGCTCAAGTCTTAGCCGGAATGGAGGAAATGAACATAGACCACACCCGGTCACATGGAGTGCAAGACAGTACTTCCCCTGTTATTACAAGTACAGCAAGTAATAGGAGCTGTGCAACACTTTCAAAAACAAAAGTGAAACTTAAAAGTGAAACCCGTTTTTTCCAGCCAAAAACACAGTCCATCAGCCCAGGAAAAAAAAAAAAATCACACAAAGCCGAAATCTTTCATTTATTTGACTAATCGACCACCTGGCTTAGCTGAAAATAATTTTCTGAGGGGCACCCAACTTTAGTGAATACCGTTAACGAATTTTGATCACGGGAGAACAATCTGAGAAAGAGATAATCGATACTCTATGCGACTAATTTATATGCAGACAGTTTGGAGCAGCCATCTTCTCATCCATGCGGCGGCTCATCAGCACTTCAGCGAACCCACAGACAACGCACATTGAGCTGGAACAGCAATAGTGGAGAGCAGGGTTTACCACGACTACAAAGGGATGTCTCATCCACTTAATTAGGACTTAAGACCGCTACACTCCAGCTGCCTCTATTTTTACCTACTATGAAGAACTTCACGCAGACTATACAGGATTTCTTACTTGAATTTGAGGTGGCGGTGCTCAAAAGCTTCGGTGACTTACTACCGCCAACGCAATATGAAAACTTGAAATCCATAAACCTTCTGACACTTTACATAGCGGTACCGCTAACTCAGAAGCAAGCTGTTTGGCATATAAAACCTGCTTGTGATGATCAGACCACGGGAGATGCGGCCGATCTCTGGGGACAGATCTCAGCATATCTACCCCACAAGCCCAGCACCGTGACTACACAGGGTAATCTACAGAACGAACCAGCACATCTTCCTAATTTAGAGAACTCAGAGGCACAGAGCCCTAATAACCCGATCGTACAGGGTACAATATCGGTTTGGCATATAGTCATAAAAGAGACTGCCAAGTGTTTATTTAAAGCAGATGGCTATATCACAGCAGTTTCATCTCTCATATCCTATACCCAGGCAGCCGAGGAAACTGACAGACAAGCCTGGATGACATTTTCTGCCACTTTTTTGGAACAAAGGACTAGGAGGTTTGGTGTAGGATAAAACACTAGACCCTACTTAGCAGTAACTGCATCCCTCTGTTAGGGCGATTGCCTCTTTAGATCAAAAGGTATGCTATAATTAGCTACCACTTATAATCCTAACTTATTACTCAGTTGCATATTTAATTTAAGTTCAAGGTTTTTATACATGTGAGAACCGCTTAGTTGTGAGTTTAGCAATAGTCCTCTTGACTTATATATGTCTCTTAGTAATCTTGAAGAGTGCTGGGTTATATATCCTGGTGCCTGTATAGTTTGAAGAAGTATATAACCGTTACCAAGAAGTCTTTCTGATTATATTAATGTCCTACTAAGGTTACTCAGCATATATTTTTATGATGCCAGATAATCACCATCTAGATAGGATTTGTGGATTTACAAAGAGAAATGTGAAGTATATAGTTGGCCACTATGGCTAGTCCCGGTGGGAATCTATTTCTCCTGGCCATCAGAGGTGGGATGACGGCTACAAGTTGTGTAGCTACTAGAGACGTACCAAGCCATGCCGTTAAGTTTTAAAAGGACTCCTACTTGTTCAACCTGTTTGTCCTAACGGCACAGTCTTTTCACTAGATTTATAAATCTATGCCGGTTGTACAGTTTAGCCTTCTATTACTTATAGTTATCGTTATTATGCCTCATATCTCTGTTAGCTGGGCCCACTGGTAAAAATGTTGATTATGCAGTAACTTATATGCTAGCTCACTACGCAATATATGTTTGGCATGATATGGGGGATATCTTTTATCTATTTATTTTTTCCTCTCAGCTAGATATTGGGTCTTGTACTGTTGTACTAGCCATATAACGTCCATACTTGTTCCTAAATTGCTGTGAGGGGTTATACTATCCACTTCAATAGATTAGCCCTGCTACTCACTATATACACCTTACATCAGTGCAATATTTGAGTGCTAAGATCCTAAGGGAACTAGATATCGATGCTCAGTTTATTAATTTTTCTTGTTTGTTATGTGGGGTTTATACAACGTTTTGCTAAACATATATATTTCATATCCTTGAGTTATAGAATAGGATCTAGCTTACTAGGCATGTATGCTTGTCTATATGTACAAACGTTTAACAAATGTTCTTGTATTTTATAGGTTTGAACTGAGAGGTCTATTATGCTATATACTCTTTATAAATTTCTTACTGTTTAATAGTTCAGTATAGGATATAATATCTTTACCTAGGACAATGTCACAGCTCCTATAGACAGAGAGCAAATATCAGTGTCATTAATGATATGTTGGCTTCCATGTATAGAAATAAGTCTATAACAGAAATATACCTATAGTAAGGTGTCATGTGACATTTGTTTATTTCCATATTGCCTAATACTATTTGTGCTTTATTTGGGAGAAAAGCTTATGGGATTGCTCCTCATGTTTTGCTGCCTGCGGCCGAGGCAAAAGTACACAATGTTTTCTAGTTCATTCCCAAATCATTAACATGTGAAGTATCTCACTGTAATAATTGAGACCACATAGTTGGTTACCGGTATTTTGCCCATCTATTATTAGTGATATTGGTTGATATGCCCCTTTAGTCATATATATGAATAAGGGTTAAGTACCTAGTAAATATATGACCCTATGAACACTTCTAGGATATCTGCTAGTCTACTAGCGTATTCCTGTTATTAGATACTTTAACACATATTTACTAGACTCGTTCTAGATTTGTACTTTCTATGACCAGTAGAGGGATAATTCTATAGGTATTGTACAAAATTTTACCTCTAATATACTACATTCTAGGGTCTTACTTTCATCTATATATCTATATGAGTGCTGTGTTACTGTAATATTTTGTTTGTTCTATATCTTATATGCACTACTAGCTCTGTCTATAAATTTATAAACCAAAATTCATTAAACATATGGGGGGGGAGATAAAAAACTGAAATTAAAATCCTCCATGTCTCAAAATTAAATCAATGTAAATATTTGCATAGGAAATTAGTACATCTAAGCAAGTATCCCCGCTTGCCCCCAGAAATTCTTAATATGCAATGTTTCCAATGCACAAGAGAATTGTGGGTAAGATATGCAAATTAGGTATGCAAATTCTCAGTTTTTTTGCTTCAAAAAAACTGAGAATTTGCATACCTTACCCACAATTCTCTTGTGCATTGGAAACATTGCATATTAAGAATTTCTGGGGGCAAGCGGGGATACTTGCTTAGATGTACTAATTTCCTATGCAAATATTTACATTGATATAAATTTATACAAATAGAGTCCCGAACTTCATTTTATTAAGGTCTTTGAACTGCTGGTATGTGCTTGCGTAATTTAGCCACCCCAACATAGGCCTTTATTACATGGTGGTAGCCTAGTCAGCGTCCTAGATCCTAGTTGTAATCTTGTGTGGACTATGATTAGTGTTAACTTCCTCCCATACCCTAGATATTGCCCTTATGCATAGATTACTCATATAACCTCTACATAATTAGGCCTATCCATAATACGAGATTTATAAAAACCTCTCAACTATAGTTTACCAATTTATGCTCCGCCCTCCCAACTATTTAGCTTACTCAGTAAGCCAAGGGAATTATATCCTAGTAAACCTATCCCTAAAACTACTATTTGCAGCATTTTATACCGATTTTCAAGCTTATAGTCCCTATTCCCTTTTCAACTTATATCTATCGGCTATAGCATATATCAAACTAACATTACTCCCGAATATTACCCTATTTTTCTACTCAACAGCCAGAGTGTGGCTAGCAACTTTGCATGGAATTTGTTGATATTCTATTGAAATAGAAAAAGGAAAATATAAGGTTCACACAATGTATACATTTGTCAAATATGTATGTATCCTATATCGATTGTGATTTATTTTTTGTCATGGTGTAACCCATTGTATGACTATTGCTGACTATCTATTTTTCTGTAAAGTTTCTATCAAACCTTAATAAAAATTATTATAAAAAATGTATACACCAATCAGCAAGAACAAGCCAGGTTGTTCACCAAAAATGGGCCGGCTTCTAAACTTACATTCTTGCTTTCAAATAAAGCTATCAAGAGAATGAAGAAAATGTAATAGGAGTAAATTAGAAAGTTGCTTAAAATTGCATGCTCTATCTGAATCACAAAAGAAAAAAAAATGGGTTCAGTAACTTCAGTGACCCTTTAATTATTAGCATTAGCAAATTGAATTTTTAAAATTAAAAGGATAGAAAGGTAAAAAATGAAATGTGCATGGGTGCCCTTACATTTTAAATATAAGCATTTTTTGCAATAAACTTCTATTAGCAAAAATGCTTCTAGTAAAAGTTATTACTGTTTCCTGAGGCATAAGCGCATATCCTGTGAAGGCCCACGTGCCAGTATTCAAACACCACACCTTCTCTGAGAGTCAGCAGTGGCTTGCTTGACACAAATTAAGTCTTCAGAAGCAATACACCCCACTGCGGACTCTATGAGCGGGCACAGTGTTTGAATACCGATGCACGGGATATGAGCCTATGCCACAGTAATAACCTTGCTTCATTTAAACAGAAACTGTTTCCAAACTTAAAGGGACATGAAACCCATATTTTTTCTTTCTGGATTCAGATAGAGAATACAATTTTAAACAACTTTACAATTTAATTCTATTATTAAATTTGCTTCCTTCTCTTGTTATTCTTTGCTGAAAGGTTTATCTAGGTAAGCTCAGGTGCAGCAAAGTACCTAGCTACTGATTGGTGACTGCAGATATATAGAACGATTGCAATTGCCTCACCCAAGTGTTCAGTTAGAAACCAGTAGTGCATTGCTTCTCCTTCAACAAATGATACCAAGAGAGTGAAACAAATTAGATAACAGAAGTAAATTAGAAAGTTGTTTAAAATTGTATTCTCTTTCTGGATCATGAAATAATTTTTTGGGGTTTCATGTCCCTTTAAACTATAGCTGTCCTAAAGGGCAGGTATAATACCTATGTCATAACTTAAAGGGATAGGAAAGTCCAAATTAAATTTGCATGATTGTCATTTTAAGTCACTTTTAAATGCACCTCTATTTTCAAATGTGCTTCGTTCTCTTAGTATCCCTTGTTAAAAAATGAATACGCACATATCATACACTAGTGGGAGCTGCTGCTAATTGGTGCCTGCACACATTTGTCTCTTGTGATAGATTTTTTTCAGCTTCCTGTCAGTAGTACAATTGCTGTCCCTTCAGCAATAGATAACAAGAGAATTAAGAAAGTTTGATAATAGAATTAAATTTGAAAGTCGTTTAAAATTGTATGTTCTATCTGAATCATAAAAGAAAATGTGGGGGTTTACTATCCCTTTAATAAACAACTATAGTAAGAAAAGAATTATGTTATTTTAATTTATAGATTATCTTCTGATTTATTATTTCTCCAATATGTTTGCATGTTTTGGCAGTATATTTAGTACATTATAAAATCAATTACACATCATATTTTGGAGGTTCACCATAACTACCCTTACACTATTTATCTTTGTAGTCTCTTAGCTACACAGATTAAGTCTTTTAGAACATGGATCATTAGGAGAACTCGCTGTTAAAAATTGTCCAAATTATTTATATCTTCTAGTGATTGAATGTGATATGTACTCCATATTCTAGAGTTAGTAACTTTCCGTTTCCATTCCAATTAAATATTCCTATAAAGCCAAGTTTTCTATAGGTTTTCGGTTATGTTATTTTTTTTTTTTTGTTTAAACTGTCTGTAAAAAATATGTACAAGGCAAATCCTCCCAAGTACAATGAAGCACTATAACTTCTGTATTTTACCTTAATGCTAATTTTTACACTCTAAAGTAAATGTATTAATACTCTCCCCACCGCTGTGGTGGCAGATTAAAATCACCCCAGACTGATCAAAAATGAGTGATTGAGAAGTCCTGCTCTTATGCAATTTGTTGTGCAAAAGAAGGGGCATTATTGCGCAAGGTCATGTATTGTATAGATAGATCCCCAAGAGACAGAGCCACCTATATATATCTGAACAAAGGCTATCTAGCTAGCCTGTATAGGAATGATAGTGGCTTGTGTGATCAGAGCGCCTCACGAACAAGGTCAGGTGATTGAAAACTCCAAAAGGTATGGAGTAGAATAAGTGGTGATCATCAGGTATGGTATATGGAAAATTTAAACATAACACATTAGTCATAAAACAGAAATAAATTCACAATCATAAAATATGGATCCACAATTCAGGCAAAAGTTAAAAGTAAACACATAAAAACAATAATCATAAAACCAAAGGGCAGGTTGATAACGGATGTCCAGCTGGTGGACCTCAGCCTAGTATTGGTGATACCCAATAAGAGGGGTGTGAAATCGCTGAAATATCTGTGTTAGGGCTGTGAAGGTGTGGTGGTGTAAGAGTGGTGCAGAGTGGACAGACCTGTTTGGTTAATGTTCTAAAGAGTTCTTATGAAGTTATAACTTGAATGTGCAACTTAAGAAGATGTGATCTGGTTGGACGTGGTCCGAGGTGGTGTAGTTAACACAATAAAAAAATACAAAATTCCAAAAACAACAACAAAAAGATCAAAAATAAAAAAATAAAGGAGAAAAAAGTGAACCATGGGAAAAAAGTAAAAAAAAAAAATGCTAAAAAATTCTGTAACGGTTCAAAAAAAGTTACTTTAGAGATATTATGATCCCACAAGCAAAGGCTTGACACAACCTCTCTATATAATTTATGAAAAAAACACAAGCGTCTGATAATGATTACACATATAACCAGAATGAAAACACACACAGTCTGGTAAACAAACCAAAAACCAATCAGACACACTAGGATATGACATCATAACCAATCAAATCTCAGAGACCATGAGTTCTGACAGTCACATTGCAGACAATATTCTGAACAATGTTACGGTCCAAAACAAGTTACTTTAGAGATACCATGATCCCATAAGTAAAGGGTAGAAAGGACAACTCAAAAGGATAAATGCATAGATACAAAATCTAATGACAAGATGACACATCCGGTTTTAGCCATGCCCCTAATTTCACAAGGGGCGTAAGAAACCACTATAAATAGACACCAGCAGCAGACAGACATTAGTCTTGAGAAAGGCCTGGATGAGGCCGAAACGCGTTGACTAAAGAGCTGGTAAGCATACTTTCAATCCAAAACCAAATCCTATACAATCTATATCTATTTTTTAGGACATTGAACTTATGAACTGAGAGACCAAGGATCCATCTGCAGGGATTCTCGTCACCAGGAGAGACTACAAGCCATTTACTGGGAGACTATCTAAATCCATCACAGGGGTTCTCGCCACTAAGAAAGGAATCTCACCACCAGGAATTAAGGTCGTTTTAACTATCAACACTGACTGTTTTTTCACATTGGATTACAATTTATTTTGTGTGTACACACTTTTTCTTTTGACATTCACCTACACAGTCTGTGTGACTCACAGAATTTTTTAGCAATTTTTTTTACTTTTTTCCCCATTTTTGATTTATTTTTTTTGTTTGAATTTTGTATTTTTTATTGTGTTAACTATACCACCTCGGACCACGTCCAACCAGATCACATCTTCTTAAGTCACTACATTCAACTTATAACCTCATAAGAACTCTTTTGAACATTAACCAAACAGGTCTGTCCAGCCCTAACACAGATTTTTAAGCGATTTCACACCCCTCTTATTGGGTATCACCAATACTAGGCTGAGGTCCACACCAGCTGGACATCCATTATCAACCTGCCCTTTGCTTTTATGCTTATTGTTTTTACTTTTAACCTTTGCCTGAAGTGTGGATCCACATTTTATGATTTTATGATTTTGAATTTATTTCTGTTTTTTTTTTCTTTTTAATAACTTTATTTTCAAAACTCAGTCAGAGATACAAACACACATACAGCACTTTGGAATTCAAGTACCAATGTGTGCGGTACAAAACACATTTACAGAATTTATTTCAGTTTTATGACTAATGTGTTATGATTAAATTTTCCGTATACCATACCTGATTATCACCACTTATTCTACTCCACACCTTTGGAGTTTTCAGTCACCTGGCCTTGTTCGTGAGGCGCTCTGATCACACAAGCCACCATTACTGCGCAAGGGTCAGCTTGTGTAATGCTAAATATTTTCTGCCCATTTTTTGTGATTCTGAGCAGACAGTTTCCATGCATGAGAACTGTCTCCCTCCAGATAAAGATAAAACTGCACCTCTTTACATATGAACCTTAAAAGGGAAAGTCTAGTCAAAATTAAACTTTCATTATTCAGACAAGTCATGTTATTTTAAACAACTTTACAATTTACTTTTATCATCAAATTTGCCTTGTTATTTTGTTATTCTTAGTTGAAACCTAAATCTAGGTAGACTCATATGCTAATTTCTAAGACCTTGAAGGTCACCTCTTATTTGAATACATTTGACAGTTTTTCACAGCTAGAGGACGTTAGTTCATGTATGTCATATGGATAACATTGTGCTCACATGTGTGGAGTTACTTGTGAGAGGGCACTGACTGGCTAAAATGCAAGTCTGTCAAAATAACTGAAATAAGGGGTAGACTGCAGAGGCATAGATACAAGTTAATCAGGAGGCTCCTCGAGGACTTCCGGTGGGGGCGGAGCCGTTAGACACGCTGCACGGCTCACGGCGCTCTAGAGAAGGGAGCTAGGAAATCTCCCCCGGCTAAAAGTTGCTTGCGCTATCCGGAATCCCTGGGACCGGTTGCAAGTTTTACAGACGCTGTCTACGTCTGAGCAGAGGAAGCCCTTTACTGGCGGAAAAGCCTGGCGGTGGATACCGCAACCGCCGCAGAGAAAAACCGGCAGACCGAAGGAAAAGGACAGTAAAGTCGGGTAAGCGAGATATTACCCGTGAAGTGATTGGCCTTGCTGACTGGAGTAGCCGCTTGTAGGAGGGGGTAGTCTGCCTGCAGAGAGATCTGTAGGGAGCGCGCCCTCCTCGCGGTGAAGAGCGTCACAGCTGCATATCTGTTTGGCCTGACTGCCCGATAGCAGGAAGGAACCCCGGCTTTACCCTTACAAGGTTTTTCAAAGCGGACTGCCAAATGCTTCTTTATACCTAATAAGGCACACCTGGTTTACAGGCATAGCGTGTACATATGGGATATTTTGGCTCCTATGAGCTGAAGATCCACAGGAGGTGGATGAGGCTAAGCGACCCACTTGAGGGACTGAATTGACATAAATTAGGGAGAAGTGTCATTTCCCCTATTTTGTGAACTATCTTCCCGCCCCCCTTCTTCTACTTATCTATCTCCCTGTTGATGGTCTGGGGGTAACAAGAGCCTGAAGTGTCCTCTAAAAGAAGAATTAGGAGTACCTCTTACAGCAAAGTGCCAAAGTATAACAGGACTGATCACAACTGATGGTACTTAAAATTGCCACAATGAGTTCATAAAGCTGAACTTTACCTTAAGATACAAGACGCAACAGTACAGCGGTTCCTGAGCACTTTGAAAATGGTGTTTCTCATTATCCAGGTTATTTCTACTCTACCTGCAGGCTTATAGAGAGCCAAGAGACTAGGCCTGGGCAATCTGGCTTTTTTTTTCTTCAAGTGGCATATTCCTCAAGAATGGTGTATCTATTTGCTGTTTAACAGTCTCCCTCTTTAGGAGAGAAGAGAGAGAGGGATATGGATGGTTAATTAATGGCTAAAATTTAGTTAAATATATTGACCCTCTTTTTTCTTTCTCTTCATTATTTTTTTTTCATGTTGATATAGATGGGTATATGCAATTGCTTTCCTGTTAGCATAAGTTCATTAATTGCTTCTGAGAATTGATTCACTATAACACCAAAGATATCCTGGTTAAATTATGAATGTTTAAGGGATATGGCCCTTATTGATTAATTGTTGATTTTTACAGGTGTCCGCTTTTCATAATTATAAATTGGGTGAGATATTAGGCCGTAACTACACTAACTCTTATGAATATACACTCATAGTCTATAGTTTAATACACATTCACGTTTATAATAAAAAAAAAAAAAAAAAAAAGGGAAAGGAAAAACAAAACACACACATACACTCGAACCTGAAGCTTAACTTACATTTTTTTTTTTTTTTTTTTTTTTCACTCTTATTAGGGACCCCAGTCCCTTTTGGATTTGTTCACTTTTTTTCACATTTTCTTTTATTTTATTGCTTTTCACATTCACTATCAGTATTCACAGAATATATGGAAAGATATATTATACACACGAAACAGAGTTCCCCCATAATGCCACCCAAAGGCAAGGATAGAAAGGTTAGGAGTGCGGACACCTCATTGGACCCCGTTTCAGAGGGGGCTATATCCCATATGGACATTGGTAGTTTAGTATCTCAATTAACCGATGTTTTTACCCCACAATTTGATATTATTAAGAAGGAGCTCAGCAGTATTTCAACAGATATTATCTCTCTATCAAACGAGGTCAAGCAATTCGCTTCAAGGATATTAGAGGCGGAAAATAGGATCTCTGACTTAGAGGACCGGGTTAATGTCCAAGATAAAGTAATCCAAGATTATGATGGCAAGATTACTGGTCTACAATTCCGTCTGGAGGATCTTGAGGATCGCTCCAGACGGAATAATATAAGAATCATTGGTCTTCCTGAGTCCTCTGAGTATGAAGATCTTATAAAGGTTACTTCTTTATTATTACCCAAAGCTTTAGGTTTCTCTGAACAACAACTACCCTTAGAGGTAGAAAGAGCTCATAGGGTCGGATATAGTAGAACAAATATGGCTAGGGGCGATAGAAGCAGAATGTGCATTTTTAAGTTGCTCAGATTCCAGGACAAAGTAAATCTGTTAAAAGCATATAGAAAGATGGGCGAATTTGTATTTGAAAAAAACAAGCTATTAATGTTTCAAGATTTTTCAATAGAAACATCTACCAAAAGAAAACAGATGATTCCGCTATGTACTAAGATTATTGATAAAGGATTTAAAGCCTGGGTTGTGTACCCCGCAAAGATTATGTTAGAAGAAAATGGGGTTAGACGAATCCTTAATAATCCCCAAGAGGCCCACGAATTTATTAGTACCCTATAATATATTAGGGAAATTAACTCAGGTTTAGATAGGGGAATTCATGCCAAGTAAGATGAATGTGCTATGTGTCTGGGTACGCGCTGATTTTTGGTGCGTTTTTCTTTTTTTTTATTGTTTTGTGCTTACTGTGAGGATTATAGATATGTTTTTGATATCTGCGGGGCACACTGATACCGTTAAATGGAAGAAAGAATCTATATTGTTGTTGAGCACTTACTATTTTAAAATTGAAATTATGTTAAGTAAGATAGAAGCGCTATGTGTCTGGGTAAGCGCTGATTTTTTTGTGTGTTTCCTCTTTTCTTCTTTTGTTGTACTTACTATGATGATTATAGATATGTCCTTGAGGATTGCAGTGCACATGGACAGTGTTAAATGGAAAAAAGAATTTATATTGTTGTTGAGCACTTATTATTTTAAAATTGAATATTTCACAGGTATAGGATGGGCAGCTTTCTTTTTATTACGTAGGGTTTCCCCTTTTTCCCCTTTTTTTTTTTTCTCTCCCTTCTTCTTCTTTTCCCTCTCTCTCGCCGGTCCTCTCGCCCCTCTCTTCCCCCTCCCACCTCTGGGGTTATGTTAATTTAGATCATAGCTTAAAAATAGCTTATCAGTGCACCTATATTTTTAATATATCTAATGGCAGTTAGGATCAATATCCTTTCTTGGAATGTAGGGGGCATTACGTCGCCTAGAAAACGCAAATTGATTATTAAACATCTGTTGAAGTTTAATCCCGATATTGTGTTGTTACAGGAAACACATTTGAATCTGGCAGAAGCTATGAAATTAAAGTGTAAATGGGTAGGGGAATGTATTGCAGCTCCAGGAGTTAAAAGAAAATCAGGGGTAGCCATCTTGTTTCATAAAAATCTAGAGTATAATATTGTGAAGAAGGAGATTGACCCAGAGGGAAGATACCTGATACTACATATTCAGATTAATAGGTGTAATTTTATTATCTGTAATATATATGGTCCCAATTCTTTTTCGCCTATTTTCTGGGAAAATATTAGAAGTAAATTATTTCTGTCTTCAGCAGCTAATTTAGTTTTAGGGGGGGATTTTAATATGACGTTATGCCCCATTTTAGATAGATTGTCCTCAAAAAACCTTCGTGAAAATAACAAAGTAGCAAAATATTTTAAGTCTTTTTGTCATGAATTAAAATTAATTGATATATGGAGATTTAAAAATCCAGAAATCCGTAGTTTTTCATGTGAGTCTAAATCCCACATGACATTCTCGAGGATTGATATGTTCTTAATTTCTAAACCACTTGCCTTATGTAGATCAGAAGCAAATATCTATGATATTGTTATCTCTGATCATGCGGTAATCTCTTTCACTTTGGTGGCCATCTCCCCCCCTAAGGCCCAGAATACGTCTTTTTTTTTTCCCCGATTCTTGATGGATAGTCCTAAGTTCAGCAACTGATTAAAACAGAAGTGGAAGGATTATGTTACCTTCAATATAGGACAATTTAGTAAACCAGAGGTATTCTGGGAAGCAGCGAAAGCTGTATTAAGGGGGGAAATTAAGCTTTACTTATCCACCTGGAAGAAGAAAAAGCTGGAGCAAGAATTACAGTTAACAGCACAAGTTAGAAACGCGCTTAGGAAATTTTATGTCGATCAGACAAGAGATAACTGGGATAGATATTGCAAATTGAAAAGGGAAAGAGATATCTTCTTCAAACAAAGGTCACAGGAAGATGAATTGAAAATAAATTATCAATTCAGAGGTCATTATGGGGCCTCAGCGAAATTTCTGGCTAAAGTAGCTATGGTGAGAAAAAGTAAGAATATTATCTCGACTATTAAAAGGGGGAATATAAAATATACTAATACAGAGGATATTAGTCAGACATTTTTTAACGTATTCCAACGGCTTTACGCAGAAACTCAGGTTAATGCGGACAACGCATTAAATTTCTGGGCGAGTGTCAATCTCCCCAATATTTCGGAGGAGAATTTATCAGAGCTCAACAGACCTATCTCAGAGGAGGAAGTTCTTGAGGCTATACAATCAGCTAATCTTAATAAATCACCAGGACCGGATGCTATACCGATAGAATTTTATAAAATTCTGAAGGAAGAAGTAAAATTATCATTAGTGAACTTGTTTAATTACTATTTTTCTGCTGGTAACTCTATGTCTAATTATTTTTCGGCTGCCCGTATATCTCTGATTCTAAAGAAAGGTAAAGACCCGGAAGATCCAGGGTCATATAGGCCTATATCAGTACTCAATGCTGATTATAAATTGCTGGCTGCTATTATTTCGATTAGGCTGGCCAAGGTATTAGATGGGATTATCCATCCAGATCAAACTGGATTTATGAGGGATAGGAATTCGCTTAAGAATATTCGTCAAGTGACTACATTTCTAGATTATGCATGGAATCTAGATCCCAAGAACGAACAATATAAAAAGATTTCTGAAGCAGCTATTTTAACAGTAGATGCTGAGAAGGCCTTTGATGCAGTGAACTGGAACTATTTATTTACAGCATTGGAACGATTTGGATTCAAGAAACAGTTCCTGGAATTCGTCAGGAATTTATATAAAAACCCGATTTCATTTCTCTGCATCAATGGCCATTCCTCCCCATATATTCCACTTAAAAGAGGGACAAGACAAGGGTGTCCCCTCTCCCCTTTACTCTTCAATTTAGCTTTAGAGCCTTTTGCTATCTTATTGCGGGATAGGCTATTAGGGGTTCAACTTGGTTCCTTTAGTTTAAATACTCTCTTATATGCGGATGATTTGTTAATATTCTTGGACAAGGCACAATTTTCCATCCCCATATTGCTACAATTATTTAAAAAATTTCCTCCTTCTCAGGTTATAAAATAAATTTCGATAAGAGTGAACTCCTCTGGGTAGATAAGAAAGGATCCAACTGGAAAGATCACCCCTTTAAAGTGGTTGAGTTCTTTCGATATCTAGGTATTATCTTTCATAGAAACCCAACAACTTGGTATAAGTTAAATTTCCCTCCGATATTACAAAAAATTAAAAACGATCTTGAAAACTGGGCCTCGCTTCCCATCTCATTGACTGCTAGAATTAATCTGATTAAATCTATTATCTTTCCTAGAGTTCTATATCTGCTCCAGAATCTCCCGTTATTTATGACCAATAAAGATATTGGTAATGTACAGTCTTGGGTATCTAAATTTATATGGGGTAATAAGAAGCCAAGGATTAGTCTTAGTAAACTGATGCAGAAACGTCCTAGGGCAGGCCTGGCCTTACCAGACTTTAGGCTTTACAACTTGGCTAGCTTAGTCAAACTGGCCTTCGATTGGATCACAGGGGTAGATAAGTTCGTGACAACAGAGCTAGAATCGTTCCTCATCTCCCCTTTCTCATTGAAAGCGGTTCTTCATTGCCCGGTACCAAAGTTACCCTCAAATCTTAGTAAACTAATTTCCCTTAAAAATATTATTATAGCTTGGCAAAAAATTTGTCGAATATTAAAAATCTCCCCATTCTTTTCGGAATATCTCCCTATAGTAGGTAACCCTGAATTTACTCCGGGCATAAATCAGAGAGTGTTTAGACTATGGGCCGAAGCTGGACTGATTTATGTTTATCAGTTATTTGATGATAATCAGTTATTACCCTCAGAATTATTATTTCAAAGGTTTAATCTACATTGTTCGAATTTATTTGCCTATTTTCAACTAAGGCATTACATATTCACACAAAAATGGAATTTGGAATTTCTAAGGGATTGGATAGACATTAAAAATATTATCCGGCAATTCTCTCTGGGTCAGTCTTCGATATCACTGATCTATGATATCCTTCTGGCTAGACAGGGTGAATTATGTGTAGATAATCTATATAACTTCTGGAAGAAATATTTGCCAGAATTAGAGGAGAACAGGATTGAGCGAAGCTTCACAGAGTTAGACAAATTGGAAAGAAGCGCATCTAAAACTAGTCAATAATTATTATCTTTCCCCAGATAAAAAGGTTAGATTCTATCCTTCTCAGAATTATGCTTGCCCAAGATGTTCTTTGGATAGGGCGGATATTCTCCATATGTTTTGGTCTTGTCCAAAGATTCAACAATATTGGCAAAAGATAAGATTCTGGTATAGCAAAATCTATAGAGATATGGCACCATTCACGGCTGATGAGGTAGTTTTTCTAACTAATGCTGAGTTACGCCCTAAGAGGGCGATAAAGATATTTAACACAATTATTATAATTGCGAGACAGTTAATCACTAAAGGCTGGAAAGATCATACAGCTCCTAGAATCACAGGGTTCTTGAAAGAAATCCAGTTCCAAATTTTATTTGAATCCTTTCATACTAAATTTACAGCTGAACGTAAGGTCAGGGCCTTTCTTCTGGATTGGTCTCCATTAATTATTTCTTACCCATTACAGATTCAAAGACGTATTTTACAACCCTTCTTAAATTCTATAGCCTTTTTGGAATTGGTTATATTAGAAGTATTCCAGTCAACATGGATAGCGGGTCCCCGGGAGATAACATTATGAAATAGTAATTGTGAAATAATAAGTAAAAAAAGAGAAGAGGTGGGGCAAGCAGGGGAGGTGGGGGGTGGGTGGACGGGCGAGAGAGAGAGAGAAAGTGTATAGTATAGAGAATTTTTTTTTTTTTTTTTTTCTCTTTTCTTTTTCTTTTTCTTTTCTTTTCTCTTTCCCCCGCCTCATTAGTGGTTTAAATATTTATAAAATTTCCAGCGATATAATTGGCTAGATTCTAAAAAGTCAGGTATTAGTATTCACTTGTTTTTTTTATGTTTGCTTGATATTATTTACTATTGTCATTTTCTGTATTTCTGTTTTCCTATATGTATGATGGCCTTGCATGGCATAATGAAATACAACCTGACATGTATTTACTTTTTATGTTCTTGCTGTTGCTGGAATCAATAAAGATACTTGAAAAAAAAAAAAGATACAAGTTAATCAGAGGTAAAAAGTATATTAATATAACCATGTTGGTTATGCAAAACTGTGGAATGGGTAATAAAGGGATTATCTATTCTTTTAAACAATAACAATTCTGGAGTAGACTGTCCCTTTATTGTGCAGTACTGGCCATCAGATGTGTTCACATCTTTTTGTCCACTAGTAATATTAGCAATTAATATATATAACTGTCTAAACAAGCATCTGCACTAACTAGCCCATTAGGCACTCCTCTAGTAACTTTCTCCTAATGTGCATTTGTGCCTTTTCTTTGGCAATTCCATTATGTAATCAATTATTTTGTGTCTCAAACAATGCATATTATGATTTTTACATGTATTATTTTCCATCTTTGCACATATGAGTCTTTCTTTAGCTTGCCTCTGTATTCTTTTACATTGTGGGTGTTTTGGTGCTGACTGGACTATGCAGGTCAAGGGAATTAAGGGAGGGAGTTGGGTTCCTTGTTTAAGTAGGCTAGGTGGTCTGGTGTGATCTGGGAGGGGGCTGAGGTGGCTGAGTGTCCGCATCAGATGCAGCAGCAAATCTGTCTCAACTGCCTTTACAAGGTAAAAATAAAAGGTTGCCTTATAGTGTAGACTATGTGATTATTAAAAGAAATAAAAAAATCACAAATGGGTCATTCACAAGTGAGATGGCACTATATAGATGAATAGTGCAAATAGGCAGGCTGGATGTCGCAACCACGAGCTGGTTCCCGGCAACCACCTCCAGGGGAAATCCTCAGAAACCAATATGTGGCAACATGCAATCAGGATAAATCCAGCAGTCACTTTCCGCAAACAGTACACTGAAGATGTGTCACAATCTCATAAGCTTTTTAGAAACACTGCCTTTGTTTGGCTTTTTAATTGAACAGGTATAGCAATACGAATAAGACAGATTTATCTTAAGCATTCTGATAAAATTCTCACTTCAATTATTAAAGTACATTTCCCCCCTTAATAGTCTGTATTTAGGTTTAGAAGTTTCTTGTAGGTGCTGTGGTTACTGAGGCCTAATGAGCCTGGAAGAGAGTTTTCTTATTCAGTGTTCAGGTTTGAGGATGGGTTGGGGGGGGGGGGGTAGCTCATTCTTTATCAAGGGGGGTGAGGGTTCAAATCAACTCCAAAGGCAGGGAGTGGTGAGCACTTCTTTGGGGTCTATAGAGCAGAAGTAAAAGGGGTTTTCTGGAGTTGGTGACCACCCTGATGGGAGGGGGAAGCTTTTGGTTCATGCGATAACCCTTTCCTGTAGACTCAAGCCGGTGCTAGTGGAGGGGATGGTCATGTTGAGCTGTTAAATGATGTATGAGTTATATCAGAGGAGGAAAATTGTGGTTTTCAGAAGTCTTTCCACCTTGCTTATTAATGAATGGGTGAGCTATTTGTTGCAGAATAGACCACTTGGGATAGGTGTGATGGCTGTTAAATATCCAAAAGGACAAAGTTACAACTTGGAGTGTTAAACAGTGTTGAAAGATTTTGGGTGAGTTCTTCACAGAATATAAGGGGTTTACCTCTTTTTGTGTTGCAAGATCACCAGGAGCAATCCCAGTAGTGATCATGACAGAGTTCCCTCAAAGGGATGTGGCATTCAACTTGGTTGAGGAGGGTGCCTCTGAAGATCTTAGGAGTAGAGACCCTGCGCTGGTCGAGGGTTCATCGGTACAAAGGAGTGAGCAGAGGATGGAAACTGTGGCAGGTGGGCATGGGCCACAGGAGATTGGTGTGTGCATTGACTTTCTCGTTGATACATAGGCTATTTTCTAAAAAACAGAATTTATGCTTACCTGATAAATTACTTTCTCTTACGGTGTATCCAGTCCACAGATTCATCCTTACTTGTGGGATATTCTCAATCCCTACAGGAAGTGGCAAAGAGAGCACACAGCAGAGCTGTCCATATAGCTCCCCTCAGGCTCCGCCCCCCCAGTCATTCGACCGATGGTTTGGAGAAAAAGGAGAAACTATAGGGTGCAGTGGTGACTGTAGTTTTACTAAATAAATTTGAACCTGACTTAATTGCCAGGGCGGGCCGTGGACTGGATACACCGTAAGAGAAAGTAATTTATCAGGTAAGCATAAATTCTGTTTTCTCTTACATGGTGTATCCAGTCCACGGATTCACCCTTACTTGTGGGATACCAATACCAAAGCTTTAGGACACGGATGAAGGGAGGGAACAAGTCAGGTAACCTAAACGGAAGGCACCACTGCTTGCAATACCTGTCTCCCAAAAATAGCCTCCGAAGAAGCAAAAGTATTGAATTTGTAAAATTTGGCAAATGTATGCAGTGAAGACCAAGTTGCTGCCTTACAAATCTGTTCAACAGAAGCCTCATTCTTGAAAGCCCATGTGGAAGCCACGGCTCTGGTGGAATGAGCTGTAATTCGTTCAGGAGGCTGCTGTCCAGCAGTCTCATAAGCCAATCGGATGATGCTTTTCAGCCAGAAGGAAAGAGAGGTAGCAGTCGCTTTCTGACCTCTCCTCTTACCAGAATATACAACAAACAAGGATGATGTTTGTCTGAAATACTTAGTTACATTTAAATAGAATTTTAAAGCACGAACCACATCAAGATTGTGTAACAGTCGTTCCTTCTTAGAAGCTGGATTAGGGCACAGAGAAGGAACAATGATTTCCTGGTTAATATTCTTATTAGAAACCACTTTTGGAAGGAAACCAGGTTTGGTACGCAAAACAACCTTATCTGCATGGAACACCAGATAGGGTGAGTTATACTGCAAAGCAGACAATTCAGAAACTCTTCGAGCAGAAGAAATAGCTACCAAAAACAAAACTTTCCATGATAACTTAATATCTATGGAATGTAAAGGTTCAAACGGAACCCCTTCAAGAACTGAAAGAACTAAATTTAGACTCCATGGAGGAGCCACAGGTTTGTAAACAGGCTTGATTCTAACTAGAGCCTGTGCAAACGCCTGAACGTCTGGCACAGCTGCCAGACGCTTGTGTAACAGGATAGACAGAGCAGATATCTGTCCCTTTAAGGAACTAGCTGACAAACCTTTCTCCAATCCTTCTTGGAGAAAAGACAATATCCTTGGAATCCTAATCTTACTCCACGAGTAACCCTTGGATTCACACCAACAAAGATATTTCCGCCATATCTTATGGTAAATTTTCCTGGTGACAGGCTTTCTGGCCTGGATCAGAGTATCTATAACTGATTCAGAGAACCCACGCTTAGCTAGAATTAAGCGTTCAATCTCCAAGCAGTCAGTTGCAGAGAAACTAGATTTGGATGCTTGAAAGGACCTTGGATTAGAAGATCCTGCCTCAATGGCAGTTTCCATGGTGGAACCGATGACATGTCCACTAGGTCTGCATACCAAGTCCTGCGTGGCCACGCAGGCGCTATCAGAATTACCGAAGCCTTCTCCTGTTTGATTCCGGCTACTAGCCGAGGGAGAAGAGGAAACGGTGGAAAGACATAAGCTAGACTGAATGACCAAGGCGCTACTAAAGCATCTATCAATGCCGCCTTGGGATCCCTGGATCTGGATCCGTAAAGGGGAAGTTTGGTGTTCTGACGGGACGCCATCAGATCCAACTCTGGAATGCCCCATAGCTGGGCAAAAACCTCCGGGTGGAGTTCCCACTCCCCCGGGTGAAAAGTCTGACGACTCAGAAAATCCGCCTCCCAGTTGTCTACTCCTGGGATGTGAATTGCAGATAGGTGGCAGGAGTGATCCACCGCCCATTTGATGATCTTGGTTACTTCCTTCATTGCTAGGGAACTCTTTGTTCCTCCCTGATGATTGATGTGCGCTACAGTCGTGATGTTGTCCGACTGAAATCTGATGAATTTGGCCAAGTTGAGGCCAAGCTTGGAGCGTATTGAATATCGCTCTCAGTTCCAAAATGTTTATCGGGAGAAGAGATTCTTCCCGAGACCATAGACCCTGAGCTTTCAGAGAGTCCCATACCGCACCCCAGCCTAACAGACTGGCATTGGTCGTGACAATGATCCACTCTGGTCTGCGGAAGCTCATTCCCTGAGACAGGTGATCCTGAGACAACCAGAGAAGAGAGTCTCTGGTTTTCTGGTCCATTTGTATTTGAGGAGACAAATCTGCATAATCCCCATTCCACTGCTTGAGCATGCACAGTTGCAGTGGTCTTAGATGAATTCGGGCAAAAAGGGACTACGTCCATTGCCGCAACCATTAATCCGATTACCTCCATGCACTGAGCCACCGAAAGCCGAGGAATGGAATGAAGAACTCGGCAAGTAGTTAAAAGCTTTGACTTCCTGACCTCTGTCAGAAATATTTTAATTTCTACCGAGTCTATTAGTGTTCCCAGGAAGGGAACCCTTGTGAGCGGGGACAGAGAACTCTTTTCTACGTTCACCTTCCACCCGTGAGACCTTAGAAAGGCCAGAACCATGTCCGTATGAGCCTTGGCTCTGTGAAAAGACGCCTGTATTAAGATGTCGTCTAGGTAAGGTGCTACTGCAATGCCCCGCGGTCTTAGTAACGCTAGAAGGGACTCTAGCACCTTTGTGAAAATTCTGGGAGCGGTGGCCAACCCGAAAGGAAGGTCCACGAACTGGTAATGCGTGTCCAGAAAGGCGAACCTTAGGAACTGATGATGATCTTTGTAGATAGGAATATGTAGGTACGCATCCTTTAGATCCACGGTAGTCATATATTGACCTTCCTGGATCATCGGCAAGATTGTCCAAATGGTTTCCATTTTGAAAGATGGAACTCTGAGGAATTTGTTTAGAATCTTTAGATCCAGGATTGGCCTGAAAGTTCCTTCCTTTTTGGGAACTACAAACAGGTTTGAGTAAAATCCCAGTCCTTGTTCTGCAACTGGAAATGGGTGTATCACTCCCATTTTTAGAAGATCTTCTATACAGCGTAACAACGTCTCTTTCTTTGTCTGGTCTGAAGACAAACGAGAAATGTGGAACCTTCCCCTTGGGGGAGAGTCCTTGAATTCTAGAAGATACCCCTGAGCAACAATTTCTAATGCCCAGGGATCTGGAACATCTCTTGCCCAAGCCTGAGCAAAGAGAGAAAGTCTGCCCCCTACTAGATCCGGTCCCGGATCGGGGGCTACCCCTTCATGCTGTCTTGGTAGCAGACGCAGGTTTCTTGGCCTGTTTACCCTTGTTCCAGCCCTGCAAGGGTTTCCAGGTTGCTTTGGGCTGTGAAGCGTTACCCTCCTGCTTTGCGGCAGCAGAGGTTGAAGCAGGTCCGCTCCTGAAGTTGCGAAAGGAGCGAAAATTAGCCTTGTTTTTGGCCTTAAACAGTCTATATCCTGCGGGAGGGCATGGCCCTTCCCCCCAGTGATATCCGCAATAATTTCTTTCAACTCGGGACCAAAAAGGGTCTTCCACTTGAAAGGAATGTTTAGTAACTTTGTTTTGGACGACACGTCAGCCGACCAAGATTTGAGCCAAAGCGCTCTTAGCGCCATAATGGCAAAACCTGAATTTTTTGCCGCTAACTTAGCTAATTGGAAAGCGGCATCAGTGATAAAAGAATTAGCCAGCTTTAGAGCATGAATTCTCCCTCTGGAGCGACTCCTCCAGCGCCTCAAACCAAAAAGCCGCTGCAGTAGTTACAGGAATAATGCAGGCAATTGGATGAAGAAGGAAACCTTGTTGAACAAAGATTTTCTTCAGTAAACCTTCCAATTTTTTTATCCATAGGATCTTTGAAAGCACAACTGTCTTCTATTGGGATAGTTGTACGCTTAGCAAGTGTTGAAACTGCTCCCTCTACCTTAGGGACCGTCTGCCACGCGTCCCGCCTGGGGTCATTTATGGGGAACATTTTCTTAAAGACAGGGGGGGAACAAAAGGTACACCTGGTCTCTCCCACTCCCTATCCACAATATCCGCAACCCTCTTCGGGATCGGAAACGCATCAGTGTATACAGGGACCTCTAAAAACCTTTCCATTTTACACAATTTTTCTGGGACCACCATGGGGTCACAATCATCCAGCGTAGCTAAAACCTCCTTAAGCAGGATGCGGAGGTGTTCCAGCTTAAATTTAAACGCTAAGGAATCTGACTCTGCCTGCTGAGGAACTTTTCCTGTGTCAGAAATTTCTCCCTCGGACAGACCGCCCCTCACTGCCACTTCAGAGTGTTGTGAGGGTACTACAGATAAATCATCCAAAGCTTCTGATTGCTCATTCTCTGTTCTTAAAACTGAGCTATCACGCTTCTTTGGAAAAACTGGCAGTTTGGATAAAAATGCTGCAAGGGAATTATCCATAACTGCTGCTAATTGTTGTAAGGTAATAGGGGCCAGTGCGCTAGAGGTACTAGGCATCGCTTGCGCGGGCGTAACTGGTGTCGACACATGGGGAGAGGAAGGACTGTCCTCGTTACCTTCCGTTAAAGAATCATCTTGGGCTACATTTTTAAGTGTCACTGCATGGTCTTTAAAATGTTTAGATACCTTAGCACACTTTAAACACAAATGCAATGGGGGTACCGCCATGGCTTTTAAACACATAGAACAAGGTCTATCTGAAGGCTCAGACATGTTTGGCAGACTTAGACAGCACTCAAATACAGTAAAAAACACTTTTTGAAAAAACGTTACTGTGCCTTTAAATAATAAAAAGCGCACACTTTTTTACCAAATCTCCAAAAAACATCCAATCTTTATGAAATTTTCACCATATGATCCTAATGCTTTGAAATGATTGCACACAAAGTTTCAAGACAATTAACCCCTTATTGCCCAAACCGGAGCAAATTGAAGCAGGCTACCGGTTAAACACACTACAGCACGATGCCACAGTCTCTGCTGTGGCTCTACCTTCCTTGGGGATTACTTTTGGATGAAAATAAGTCTCCCTGGAGTCCTCCAGCAATCTCTGGACTCTACACGTGAAGCTGTATGAAGCTGTCTTGCAAAAGAACTACTCAACTGAGGCGCGAAAATGAGGCCCCCTCCCTCTTCACTCCGGAGTTGTGGGGCCTTCCCAAGCCTAATAAGGTGTCTAAAAATATGCCAGGCATATTAAAACTCCAAAAAGTGTTCCAAATATAAAAAACACCTTTGCAAACATGAGATTATAGTAATAAAATAATCGATTTAGCCCATAACAGTGTCCACCAGTGTTTAAGCCCTTAACTAAGCCATCCTTCTATACTGAATCTCAGAATATGGCTTACCTTCCCACATGGGGATTTCTGTCAGTCTTCTAGCATTACCAAGTCTTGTTAGAAAAAAAGTGACTGAGCATACCTTAAGCAGTTAAGCCTGCAAACTGTTCCCCCCAACTGAAGTTCTCCGGTACTCAACAGTCCTGTGTGGGAACAGCAATGGATTTTAGTTACAACATGCTAAAATCTTTTTCCTAAATAGTAATAGAGTAAATAGAGTAAATAGTACAAACCGGCACTATTTTAAAATAACAAACTCTTGATAGAAGAAATAAAAACTACAAATCTAACACCACATACTTTTTACCCTCCCGTGGAGATGCTACTTGTTAGAGCGGCAAAGAGAATGACTGGGGGGCGGAGCCTGAGGGGAGCTATATGGACAGCTCTGCTGTGTGCTCTCTTTGCCACTTCCTGTAGGGATTGAGAATATCCCACAAGTAAGGATGAATCAGTGGACTGGATACACCATGTAAGAGAAAGTTGTATTTAGTTACAGATGTGGGTAGCACAGGTTTTGTTGTCATTTTAAGGGGCATACATACATACTAAAAATTATATACATTATGCAAACTACAAAATGTGGAACTGTCTGAAAATCATATTAACGCCATAGAGACAAAGGTATGGAAAAGGTATTATATATTGTAAAATGATAAAATACAAAAGAAGGCATTTTGTTGTCAGTGGCAAAGTAAGAAAATTGTAAACAACTTACCAAACAAGCGTTGGTGAAAAATGAACTTTCCTGCAATCAGCCCAGTTATAATAGCAATTATCCAGAGGATCACTTTGAGAACATTCCATCCACCTCCAGGGTATTTATAAAATACAAAAGAGAAACAATTTCCAACAACAATTATATTAGCCTCAGTCTGGCTGTGAGATACTGGATCCTCGGCAAAAATCAGAAAGTTGAAGAAGGTCACCAGGTAAGCAATAATTATTCGGGACCACGGATGCTGGAAATAGTACCGGAAGTCTTTACCCATCTCAACTGGAAGATTTCTGTTAAGAATACAATGCAGTGGTTACCTTCACATTGTTATAAAAATAGATATAGCAAGCAGAAATAATAAGTCAACAGGATTTCCAGGAAAGGAATTAAGGGGGAAACTGTACTGTAATTTGTTTCCCCGTTATTGTGTTACCAATAACATGTTAAACCAACTGCAGGGTATTAAATGTATTGTAAATTGCTCCTTAAGTTTATTTTCCAATTTACTTTTTTCTAACTGAAACCATCACCTATAATGAACATTTACAATGACACTAAAGTCAATATTAAACTTTCAAGATTCAGATAGAGCATGTAAAACTGAATATATATATATTATATATATATATATATATATATATATATATATATATATATATATATATATATATATATATATATATATATATATATATATATATATATACTTCCATTATCAAAATGTTCACAATGTTTTTATCTGCACACTTACCGAGGCATCAGCGTCATAGGGTACTTGCCTAGCACGCCCTGTTGATGTAGTACCTACGTCCTACCTTCTGCCTCATGATGCAACCCTTGCTGTCAGCTGTGACAGCTGAGAACACAGGCAGAGGCATCTGCCTTCATATGGTAAGGGAGTGCCATAGTTTGCATTGGCTTGTGGTGTTGCCGTGGGTGGTGTCGGAGGAAAGGAGGGAGGTGAGCGGTCAGCGCATCGTTAGAGGGGAAGGGAGGGATGGGCTGCTACACTACATAAATGGGTGAGGAAGGAGAGCCCTAGTGACAATTGGTTGGGGGGTAAGGGGGGGATCGCTGCACTGCAGAAAGAAAACAGAATTTATGCTTACCTGATAAATTACTTTCTCCAACGGTGTGTCCGGTCCACGGCGTCATCCTTACTTGTGGGACATTCTCTTCCCCAACAGGAAATGGCAAAGAGTCCCAGCAAAGCTGGTCACATGATCCCTCCTAGGCTCCGCCCACCCCAGTCATTCGACCGACGGACAGGAGGAAATATATATAGGAGAAACCATATAATACCGTGGTGACTGTAGTTAGAGAAAATAATTCATCAGACCTGATTAAAAAACCAGGGCTGGCCGTGGACCGGACACACCGTTGGAGAAAGTAATTTATCAGGTAAGCATAAATTCTGTTTTCTCCAACATTGGTGTGTCCGGTCCACGGCGTCATCCTAACTTGTGGGAACCAATACCAAAGCTTTAGGACACGGATGAAGGGAGGGAGCAAATCAGGTCACCTAAACGGAAGGAACCACAGCTTGCAAAACCTTTCTCCCAAAAATAGCCTCCGAAGAAGCAAAAGTATCAAATTTGTAAAATTTGGCAAAAGTGTGCAGTGAAGACCAAGTCGCTGCCTTACATATCTGGTCAACAGAAGCCTCGTTCTTGAAGGCCCATGTGGAAGCCACAGCCCTAGTGGAGTGAGCTGTGATTCTTTCAGGAGGCTGCCGTCCGGCAGTCTCATAAGCCAATCGGATAATGCTTTTAAGCCAAAAGGAAAGAGGTAGAAGTCGCTTTTTTACCTCTCCTTTTACCAGAATAAACAACAAACAAGGAAGATGTTTGTCTGAAATCTTTAGTAGCCTCTAAATAGAATTTTAGAGCACGGACTACGTCCAAATTGTGTAACAAACGTTCCTTCTTTGAAACTGGATTCGGACACAAAGAAGGTACAACTATCTCCTGGTTAATATTTTTGTTAGAAACAACTTTCGGAAGAAAACCAGGCTTAGTACGCAAAACCACCTTATCTGCATGGAACACCAGATAGGGCGGAGAACACTGCAGAGCAGATAACTCTGAAACTCTTCTAGCAGAAGAAATTGCAACTAAAAACAAAACTTTCCAAGATAGTAACTTAATATCTATGGAATGTAAAGGTTCAAACGGAACCCCTTGAAGAACTGAAAGAACTAGATTTAGACTCCAGGGAGGAGTCAAAGGTCTGTAAACAGGCTTGGTCCTAACCAGAGCCTGAACAAATGCTTGAACATCTGGCACGGCTGCCAGTCTTTTGTGAAGTAAAACAGATAAAGCAGAGATCTGTCCCATTAGAGAACTTGCAGATAATCCTTTCTCCAAACCTTCTTGTAGAAAGGATAGAATCTTAGGAATTTTTATCTTGTTCCATGGGAATCCTTTGGATTCACACCAACAGATATATTTTTTCCATATTTTATGGTAAATTTTTCTAGTTACAGGCTTTCTAGCCTGAATCAGAGTATCTATTACAGAATCTGAAAACCCACGCTTTGATAAAATCAAGCGTTCAATCTCCAAGCCGTCAGTTGGAGGGAAACCAGATTCGGATGTTCGAATGGACCCTGAACAAGAAGGTCCTGTCTCAAAGGTAGCTTCCATGGTGGAGCCGATGACATATTCACCAGGTCTGCATACCAAGTCCTGCGTGGCCACGCAGGAGCTATCAAAATCACTGAAGCCCTCTCCTGATTGATCCTGGCTACCAGCCTGGGAATAAGAGGAAACGGTGGGAATACATAAGCTAGGTTGAAGGTCCAAGGTGCTACTAGTGCATCTACTATAGTCGCCTTGGGATCCCTGGATCTGGACCCGTAGCAAGGAACCTTGAAGTTCTGACGAGACGCCATCAGATCCATGTCTGGAATGCCCCATAATTGAGTTATTTGGGCAAAGATTTCCGGATGGAGTTCCCACTCCCCCGGATGGAATGTCTGACGAAAATCCGCTTCCCAATTTTCCACTCCTGGGATGTGGATCGCAGACAAGTGGCAGGAGTGATCCTCCGCCCATTGAATTATCTTGGTCACTTCTTTCATCGCCAGGGAACTCCTTGTTCCCCCCTGATGATTGATATATGCAACGGTCGTCATGTTGTCTGATTGAAACCTTATGAATTTGGCCTTTGCTAGTTGAGGCCAAGCTCTGAGAGCATTGAATATCGCTCTCAGTTCCAGAATGTTTATCGGGAGAAGAGACTCTTCCCGAGACCATAGACCCTGAGCTTTCAGGGATTCCCAGACCGCGCCCCAGCCCACTAGACTGGCGTCGGTCGTGACAATGACCCACTCTGGTCTGCGGAAGCTCATTCCCTGTGACAGATTGTCCAGGGTCAGCCACCAACGGAGTGAATCTCTGGTCTTTTGATCTACTTGAATCATCGGAGACAAGTCTGTATAATCCCCATTCCACTGTCTGAGCATGCACAGTTGTAATGGTCTTAGATGAATTTGTGCAAAAGGAACTATGTCCATTGTTGCAACCATCAATCCTATTACTTCCATGCACTGCGCTATGGAAGGACGAGGAACAGAATGAAGTACTTGACAAGAGCTTAGAAGTTTGGATTTTCTGACCTCTGTCAGAAAAATCCTCATTTCTAAGGAATCTATTATTGTTCCCAAGAAGGGAACTCTTGTTGACGGGGACAGAGAACTTTTTTCTTTGTTCACCTTCCATCCGTGAGATCTGAGAAAGGCTAGGACGATGTCCGTATGAGCCTTTGCTTTTGACAGGGACGACGCTTGAATTAGGATGTCGTCCAAGTAAGGTACTACTGCAATGCCCCTTGGTCTTAGAACCGCTAGAAGGGACCCTAGTACCTTTGTGAAAATCCTTGGAGCAGTGGCTAATCCGAATGGAAGTGCCACAAACTGGTAATGCTTGTCCAGAAAAGCGAACCTTAGGAACTGATGATGTTCCTTGTGGATAGGAATATGTAGGTACGTATCCTTTAAATCCACGGTAGTCATAAATTGACTTTCCTGGATGGTGGGTAGGATCGTTCGAATAGTTTCCATTTTGAACGATGGTACCCTGAGAAATTTGTTTAGGATCTTCAGATCCAAAATTGGTCTGAATGTTCCCTCTTTTTTGGGAACTATGAACAGATTGGAATAAAATCCCATTCCTTGTTCTCTTATTGGAACTGGATGTATCACTCCCATCTTTAACAGGTCTTCTACACAATGTAAGAATGCCTGTCTCTTTATTTGGTTTGAAGATAAGTGAGACCTGTGGAACCTTCCCCTTGGGGGTAGTTCCTTGAATTCCAGGAGATAACCTTGAGAAACTATTTCTAGCGCCCAAGGATCCTGAACATCTCTTGCCCAAGCCTGAGCAAAGAGAGAGAGTCTGCCCCCCACTAGATCCGGTCCCGGATCGGGGGCTATCCCTTCATGCTGTTTTGGTAGCAGTGGTAGGCTTCTTGGCCTGCTTACCCTTGTTCCAGCCTTGCATTGGTTTCCAGGCTGGTTTGGGTTGTGAAGTATTACCCTCTTGCTTAGAGGATGCAGAATTAGATGCTGGTTCCGTTTCTGCGAAAGGTACGAAAATTAGGCTTATTTTTAGCCTTAAAAGACCTATCCTGTGGGAGGGCGTGGCCCTTTCCCCCAGTGATATCTGAAATAATCTCTTTCAAATCTGGTCCAAATAATGTTTTACCTTTGAAAGGAATGTTAAGCAATTTTGTCTTGGAAGACACATCCGCTGACCAAGACTTTAGCCAAAGCGCTCTGCGCGCCACGATAGCAAACCCTGAATTTTTCGCCGCTAATCTAGCTAATTGCAAAGCGGCATCTAAAACAAAAGAGTTAGCCAATTTAAGTGCTTGAACTCTGTCCATAACCTCCTCATACGAAGATTCTTTACTGAGCGACTTTTCTAGTTCCTCGAACCAGAAACACGCTGCCGTAGTGACAGGAACAATGCATGAAATTGGTTGTAGAAGGTAACCTTGCTGTACAAAAATCTTTTTAAGCAAACCCTCTAATTTTTTATCCATAGGATCTTTGAAAGCACAACTATCTTCGATAGGAATAGTAGTGCGTTTGTTTAGAGTAGAAACCGCCCCCTCGACCTTGGGGACTGTCTGCCATAAGTCCTTTCTGGGGTCGACTATAGGAAATAATTTCTTAAATATAGGGGGGGGAACAAAAAGGTATGCCGGGCTTTTCCCACTCTTTATTTACTATGTCCGCCACCCGCTTGGGTATAGGAAAAGCGTCGGGGGGCACCGGAACCTCTAGGAACTTGTCCATCTTACATAATTTCTCTGGAATGACCAAATTGTCACAATCATCCAGAGTAGATAACACCTCCTTAAGCAGTGCGCGGAGATGTTCTAATTTAAATTTAATTGTCACAACATCAGGTTCAGCTTGATGAGAAATTTTTCCTGAATCTGAGATTTCTCCATCAGACAAAACCTCCCTCATGGCCCCTTGAGATTGGTGTGAGGGTATGTCAGAACAGTTATCACCAGCGCCCTCTTGCTCTTCAGTGTTTAAAACAGAGCAATCGCGCTTTCTCTGATAAGTAGGCATTTTGGATAAAAGATTTGCTATGGAGTTATCCATTACAGCCGTTAATTGTTGCATGGTAATAAGTATTGGCGCACTAGATGTACTAGGGGCCTCCTGTGTGGGCAAAACTGGTGTAGACACAGTAGGGGATGATGTAGTATCATGTTTACCCCCCTCATTTGAGGAATCATCTTGGGCAATATCATTATCTGTGGCATTACTGTCCTTACTTTGTTTGGACACTATGGCACAATTATCACATAAATTTAAATGGGGAGACACATTGGCTTTCATACATATAGAACATAGCTTATCTGATGGTACAGACATGTTAAACAGGCTTAAACTTGTCAACAAAGCACAAAAAAACGTTTTAAAATAAAACCGTTACTGTCTCTTTAAATTTCAAACTGAAAAAACTTTATTACTGAATATGTGAAAAAGTATGAAGGAATTGTTCAAAAATTACCAAAATTTCAACACAGTGTCTTAAAGCATTAAAAGTATTGCACACCAAATTTCAGAGCTTTAACCCTTAAAATAACGGAACCGGAGCCGTTTTTAAATTTGACCCCTATACAGTCCCAGCTATATGCTTTGCTGAGACCCAACCAAGCCCAGAGGGGAATACGATACCAAATGACGCCTTCTAGAAGCTTTTTTAGTGATTCTTAGATCCTCACACATGCATCTGCATGCCTTGCTCTCCAAAAACAACTGCGCAGTAATGGCGCGAAAATGAGGCTCAGTCTATAACTAGAAAGGCCCCCAGACTAAAAAAAGGTGTCCAACACAGTGCCTGCCGTTTTTTAAACGTTCCCCAAGATTATAATGCCAATTATTAGCTAGAATCTGCATAATATGCCCCAATAAAGCAATCGTTTTAGCCCATAAAAATGTCTACCAGTTTTTAAGCCCTTTTTTAAGCCCTTTATTCTTTTATGTTTGACTAAGAAAATGGCTTACCGGTCCCCATGAGGGGAAATGACAGCCTTCCAGCATTACATGGTCTTGTTAGAAATATGGCTAGTCATACCTTAAGCAGAAAAGTCTGCTAACTGTTTCCCCCAACTGAAGTTACTTCATCTCAACAGTCCTATGTGGAAACAGCAATCGATTTTAGTTACTGTCTGCTAAAATCATCTTCCTCTTACAAACAGAAATCTTCATCCTTTTCTGTTTCAGAGTAAATAGTACATACCAGCACTATTTTAAAATAACAAACACTTGATAGAAGAATAAAAACTACATTTAAACACCAAAAAACTCTTAACCATCTCCGTGGAGATGTTGCCTGTGCAACGGCAAAGAGAATGACTGGGGTGGGCGGAGCCTAGGAGGGATCATGTGACCAGCTTTGCTGGGACTCTTTGCCATTTCCTGTTGGGGAAGAGAATGTCCCACAAGTAAGGATGACGCCGTGGACCGGACACACCAATGTTGGAGAAAATGCAAATAATAATTATAAACAAAAACATTAAAAAAGCATAATTATATAAACACACACACACACACACCTATCCCTAAACTGCATACTGACAGACTGTCTGCCAGTCCTACTTAATTATACTACTATAAAGAAGAATATGCAAAGAAACTGATCTGAAAACCTTACTTAAAAGCTCCCGTTTTAGCACTGTTGATGAGGATAGGCTGGGACACCCAGTGAAAGGGGCTGGGAAAACAAGCAGCACAGACACTCCCCCCTCCCCTGCATATAAAAGACAGATTACACAAACAGGAGCCTGTAAACGAGTGTACACATCTGACACTGTGCAAAAGACAGATTACACAAACAGGAGCCTGTAAACGAGTGTACACATCTGACACTGTATAAAAGACAGATTACACAAACAGGAGCCTGTAAACGAGTGTACACATCTGACACTGTGGGGCTTGGTTAGGAGTCTGAAAATCATCACAATGTTATTAAAAAATAAGCAAAACAATACATGGTTACAAAAACACTCCCAAGTGTGCTATATAAATAGGGCATCTACAAACATTTATGCCAAAAAAAAAAAATAGTGTACAGTGTCGATTTGAGCCAGTGATGTATTAAGCTTTTGTGCATCTCTAGTCACTAGAAATGAATCCCCTACCCACAACTATTAAAGCTCCTTTTAGCCTCATATTTGTGACAGCCAGAGACCAGGAACAAATGCAGTGTTCATGTACCCTCACTAGATTATTATTATAAATCAAGTATCATGGTTATCTAAACACATTGGTGAAAAGCCCTCTTACTTTAAAACTACACTTAAAACTTGCTGCCATCCCCACACACAAATTCTGATGCGCTAGGCACAGGCTTGGATGACCTATGCCAAAATATCACCGATTTCAGTTCTTCAAAAACTAAAAAAAATAAAACTAAATTTATGATACACACAAACAGAATGTTACCGCTGGGGGAGAGAGCCCGATGATACTTTTCTTGCTAAATAAAAAAATATTCTTAAAATATTTTGTTGCTACTCTAATATTCACACAGAAAAACAGTCAAATGTCCATTCTAATGAAACTAGTACAAAAAAGTTGAAAAGTTTTATTTTTATGCAAATGGTATTATATGAGTTGCTCAATTATATCGGACTTAAAGGGATAGGAAAGACAAAATTAAAACTTGCGTGATTCAGATAAAGCATGTCATTTTAAGAAACTTTTAAATTCACTTCTGTTTTCAAATGTATTTTGTTCTCTTGGTGTTGTGTTAAAAACAAGAATATGTACATATCCTGCGCTACTGGGAGCTCGTCGGTGATTGGTGTGTCTAACAAAAGACAAACCTCTAATCGTGCAACAGATGTGCTCAGCTAGCTCCCAGTACTGCACTGCTGGTCTGGAACTGACAAACTGTGTTTAGTCCCTTTGCAGTTATATACAAGCAATAGTACAACAATTAAATATTTTAGCATTTTAGAAGATTTTCTCTTTGCACTTTTATATCACTGATTGGTTTATGACTCTAGACGTTAACGGATTTGGAAATTACCACTGACTAGTATACACATTTTTTAATATAACCCTTTTAGTATCTGTGACTTTCTCAGCAACTGTCATAAAAATCTTAGATATTAGAAGTGGGCATGGCAAGCACAATTGTGAAACACTGTTAGTCTCTGCTACATTTGTTTTCTAGCACATCTGTGCTGTAAAGCGAGAATACAGTAGAACAGATGCAGAAATATGCACTGGAATTGGAAACTGCATTGGGAATCAGAATTCTACAAGAGCAAGCGGATCACAATGGCACTACTGTGTAGAGTTGCCAGTTAAACAGCAACAGTCTGTGGCATCACAGTTCTTCATTTGATGCCATTTAAGGGACACTAAACCCAAACTTCTTTCATGATTCAGCCAGAGCAGGCAATTTTAAGCAACTTTCTAATTTACTCCTATTGCCAATTTTTCTTCGTTCTCTTGCTATCTTTTTTTAAAAAGCTGGAATGTAAAGCTAAGGAGCCAATCCATTTTAGGTTCAGCACCCTGGATAGCTCTTGCTTATTGGTGGCTACATTTAGCTAACCAATAAGCAAGCTTAACCCAGGTTCTGAACCAAAAATGGGCCGGCTCCTATGCTTTTCATTCCTGCTTTTTAAATAAAAATAGCAAGAGAACGAAGAACATTTTATAATAGGAGTAAATTTGTAAATTGCTTAAAATTGCATGCTCTATCTGAATCATTAAAGAAATAAAGTTGGGTCTTGACTCAACTATAACGGTGCTCTATGTAAGGATTCAGGACTACGTTTCAGAGAAAACTCCAAGACAAACAAGTTTTTGCACATTTACATAATTTAAAAATAAATAAGTTTTTGCATGACAAACTATAATGGATTAGAAAGCAGGGAAAATAATGTTAAAAGCAAAAATCAAAAGGATAATAATTTAGAAGACTTAAATTTTAAGAAACTCTCTCTGTTGGTCTTACCAGCTGCCAATTTGCCAGTATTAAATAGTTTCTAAAATACTGTATCAGTTTGTCACCGTTTTGTTTGGACTTGCCACAGCCCACAGGATATTTTCAAGATATTAAGGTGCCATGTTGTTGGTATTACAGATTCAAGGCATCTCTGTAACACCTGACCTATAGGCCATGTTCTAGTACAGGCATCTATTCTTCAGTTTGCTGTGAAACACACAGAATATCCTCTCTTCCTTTTTATAATCTGGATCACAAACCTTTATTTTTAATGTCTTGGTGATTTTATTGATTAATTTTGGCTAACAGAGAGTTACCTGATAATGTAACATATCTTAATTAAAGGGACATAGTAGTCAAAATTAAACTTTCATGATTCAGTTAGGCCATGTCATTTTAAACAAGTTTCCAATTTACTTTTATCATCAAATTTGCTTTGTTCTCTTGGTATTCTTCTGTTGAAAGCTAAACCTAGGTAGACCCATATGCCAATTTCTTAGCCCTTGAAGGCTGCCTCTTATCTCACTGTATTTTTACAGTTTTTCACAGCTAAAGAGTGCCATTTTATGTTTGCCATATTGATAAAGATTGTGCTCACTCCTGTGGAGTTATTTTTGAGTCTGCACTGATTGGTTAAAGTGCAAGTCTGTCAAATTAACTGAAATAAGAGGGCAGTGGCTTAGATACAAGGTGTATTAACATAACAGTGTTGGTTCTGCAAATGGGTAATAAAAAGGGATTATCCATCTTTTTAAACAATACAAATTCTGGAGTTGACTTATCCTTTAATTTTATTTTGTCATTTTACCTGTTGAAAATATTATTACTGCACTATTGTCTATTGAAAAGCTGTTGTGAATACAATTAACTCTTATTAGCTGATGTCTGAGTACATCTGTTTAACTGACCACTCCGTATATCAAGTGGTATGTAACCATTCAATATCAGACAAATGTAAAATTACAAAACAATTCTTATTCTCTAGCGGGGTGGCTTAACCCGTCTTGACAATGAATGCATGCTAAAAACGCCTGCCCAAAAACTTACCTATCATAGCAAAAAATATAAAAATAAATGAATAAAAACAGTTGTACCAAAATAATTATATATAGAACCTCACAAAATATAACATATTTTACATTCAACCAGTTCTCCCATGTATTTTGATTCTTAGGGGTTAATTTATTAAGCTGAAAAGTTGGATAAGTGCTCTGGGAGGAGCTAACCAAATGAAATTATTAGTGTGAATAAAAATAATTAGTGTGAATGAAAATGAGTGATGAAAAACCAAATTTAGTAAAATTTAATATATATCAGCAATATGCAAACAAATTATAAAATAGAATTGGAACTAAAAAATGAATCTATATATAACGATACCGGCATCAAATCTAAAAAATAATTAAAAGTTAAAGGGACACTAAACCCTAAAATGTTCTTTCATTATTCAGATAGAGAATACAAATTTAAACAACATTACAATTTACTTCTATTATTTATTTTGCTTTATTTTTTAAATATTGTAAGTTGAAGAAAAAGCAATGCACATGGGTGAGCCAATCTTCCCAGGCTTCTATGTGCAGGAACCAATCAGCAGCTACTGAGCCTATCTAGATATGCTTTTCAGCAAAGAATATCAAGATAATAAAACAAATTAGATAAAAGAAGTAAATTAGAAAGTTGTTTAAAAATGCATGCTCTTTCAAAATCATGAAAGAAAAAATGTGGGTTTCATGTCCCTTTAATGTTAATAATAATGTAAGAAGAACAATATTACTAAAAACTAGTAAATAAAAATTACTAGCAAATCAGTAGGCAAACAAATGTTATAATAGCAATTGCTTATAACATAGCACATTGACAAAGAGACAACATTCAGTAAAAAACAAATAAGCTATACTACTTGCGTCCAGATGCAAATAAGATTCGCTGTGCACAGACTATTATTTGGTAGTCCTGGAACCGGGAAAAGAACAAGGTTACAGACCCGGTGATATGTCCATTAGAGATAACTGTGAGAGAGAGCCGTTGTTTGTGACGTCACCTGACCGATTAGAATGGTCCAATGATTACCAGGAGAAATATATTTTGTATCCGTTTGAATAGCTGTCACCGAAGAAACTTTGTATCACTCTACTGATTCGGCTTAGTTGTAAAGAATGTTCGGATGTCGGGCTGTTTTTGTCAACGGATCCTTTAATTTTTCTGTTTCCTTAGGATTTTAGGATGATAGATGAAACAGCTGACAGAGGTAACAAAGTCCGCAGGTGCAGGAGCCTTCAGATTTTTTCGTATGGTTTGTTCAGGTGGTTTGTTTAGGTGCATTAAGTGGATTAACAACAAACAATGAACCTGATAGTAAAAGCTTGAAACAGAGTAAAAGCACACAGGAATTATTCATATGTCTAACTCAAAGTAATATTAGGAGATAGAGATGAACCTGTATATGTGCAAATAGAAACAGTTAAGGAGTGTTATCCACCAATAATAGCAATTTGAAATGCACACAGGAATTATTCATATGTCTAACTCTAATGGTATTATAGAGATAGAGATGAACCTGTATAAGTGCAAAAGCAGCAGTGAGTGGTGCCCACCGATAGTAAGCAAATTCTATGCGTTTCGGCAGACTAAACTGCCTTTATCAAGATGCTTACTACGTATAAACAGTATCCTTATATAAAAAGAGACAAGTGGTGTATAATCAGCATCAGCTGTATCAAAAATAGGGAGGTGTGCTTAAATGTCATGTTAACTGTTTGAGGGGTGGTTTTCAGGGTAATGGGGAGCTTAGTTTTTTTTAGTTAGGATTTTATTTGGGGGGTTGGTTGTGTGGGTGGTGGGTTTTACTGTTGGGGGGTTGTTTGTATTTTTTTTTTTTTTTACAGATAAAAGAGCTGATTTCTTTGGGGCAATGCCCCACAAAAGGCCCTTTTAAGGGCTATTGGTAGTTTAGGCTAGGGGGGTTTCATTTTGGGGGGGGCTTTATTATTTTGATAGGGCTATTAGATTAGGTGTAATTAGTTTAAATATCTGATAATTTAGTTAGGTGTAAACATAAATTTAGTTTCCCCATAGGAATCAATGGGGCTGTGTTACGCTGTTTTTTTTTGCAGGTGTTAGACTTTTTTTCAGCCATCTCTCCCCATTTATATCTATGGGGAATTCGTGCACGTAAAACCAGCTCTCCGCAGCTTTCAGCAGCGCTGGTATTGGAGTGCAGCATGGAGCTCAATTTTGCTTAACGCTCACTTCTTGCCTGATAACGCCGGGTTTTGGTAAACCTGTAATACAAGCACTGTAGGGAAGTTAGCGGTGCAATAACTTGCAAGTTATTACTGAGCAGCTCTTACTGCAAAACTCGTAATCTAGCCATATGTTAATAATCCTTTTCAAATCTGGATTTTAAAATTTTTGCTTTTGAGTTTTTTTCCTATTCAATATACTATCTGTATTATATTCCAGAAAATGGTTATTCTGATTCCCTCTTGGGACTGTACTACTATTTCTATGGAAATTGGTACTTGTTTTCAGGATTCATTAGAATTCGAATATAACCTTAGTAGAGCATATTCACGTACTGTTTATATTTTTAGCTCAGCTTTATCTGTGGCTGACATTACTGTTCTCTCAATCTTTGTTGAACAGTTAGCATAAGCAGTTTCAGATTCTTAAGTATATAACTCTGTTTACTTACTTTAGATGTATTCATTTAATTATATTTATTATATCTATTATTATGATTTCAAATATATTTTATTATCTCTCTCATGTTAGGATAATAAATTTGACTTCTATTATCTCCACTATTTCTGCCCTACTTTTAGTCCGGTGATGTAGATCAGTTGGTGTATGTCCTGACTACAAATGTTTGGGTCATAGATTCATATCCCGGCAGGGTTAATACAGCTCTTTGGCCTTTGATGTCAATTTATTGTGTACCATTTATTTGGGTAATAATAACTACTGTTTTTATCAGCTGCTAATTTGGTTAACTCTGAGTGTAAGCACTGAAGAAGCGTTTTTTTGTATCCTTCTGGGAGAAAAACGCTATATAATTACTAGTTATTAGACTGCATGAAGGTGGGGTTCTCAAACCAGTCCTTCTGTTGGGGGGCAGATTAAATTTTTTTTGGATGAACTCAGTCCAAATTCTATATTATTCTTAGGGTTTGAATAGATTTTTAGAATGAGACGACCTATGGGAAGAATCTTTCTTTCTCAGTATACTCTGTGAATTTGTTTCAGGAGGTATTATGTCAGAATTGAATAGAAACCCAAATCCTGTTCCTGCAAAAAGAACTATTCTTTGTCCCTAAGAAGAAAGGTTTATTCAGTCCATTCTTGGATCTGAAGACTTTTATATTGTTTTGTTAGAGTCTCAACTTTTAAGTTGGCGATTATAAGGACTATTATGCCTTTTTGTTAAAGTCATTTCATGTCCACTCCATTTTTCAGGATGTTTATCCTCATATTTTATTTCATTCAGACCACTTGTGGATTCTGAGTTTTTCTTTTAAGCTTTACCAATTTGTCGCTTTTAGATTTGGTTTAGTGACAGCTTTATGAATCTTTTCAAAGGTTCTTGGTGCCCTTCTTTGTCTTCAGACAGTAGGGTATTGTGGTGCTTCCTTATTTGGATGGTAACTTGGTATTAGCTTAAACTTTTCTTTTATTAAAGCTATAGAAAGCTCAGCATGCTAATGCACTGTGGCTGAGCTCTGTAGCAACCTGAGGGTTGCAGGTTCGATTCCCAGCGATGTCCACTCAGCCTTTCATCTTTCCTAGGTCGACTAAATGAGCAGTGTCTTGAGTCCCTTATGGTTGATTAGACGCGCTTTACAAGTACCCAATACATACATATGAAAGAGCAGTATTCAAATATATGGACTTTTCTTTTTGTGGAATCCCTCATGAATCAACTAAGTTTTGTTTCTTCAAGACACGGTTAGAGGATTTAAATTTACCTAAGAGTTTTGTGATTCCTCAGACAAGGGTCACTTCTTTTTGGGTTTCTAGATGGATTCTGTGTTCATGTCTTTGTCTTTATCGGACAAAAGTCAATTGTAAGTGGCGTTAGCCAGTCTAACTTACAGTCTACAACATTTCTTTCAGTGGCTATGTGCATGTAAGTTTTAGGTCTCATAACTGCAGCATCGGGCATGGTTCCCTTTGCTCGTTTTTCATCTAAGATCTCTTTTTGCTTTGCATACTGAATCAATGATACAGGGATTGTTTTTAAATAGATATCACAGTTGATATTTTTAAATCCTAACACTCTACTCTCTGTTTTAGTGATTAGTCTATAATCATTTTACTCAGGGGGCCTCCTTTTGTTTGTCCTTCCTGGACTGTATTCTTAATGGATGCAAGTATTACAGGTTGGGGAGCTGTCTGAGGGTCTTTTGACAGCACAAGGGGTTTGGAAACTTCAAGAGGCAAGGTTTCCAATCGATATTTTAGAACTCTGTGCTATTTTTTCAGAGCTCTTTCAGGCTTGGCCTCTTTTAGGAGAGATCTTTTTCATTTCAGACAAACAATATCACAACTGTGGCATATGTCAATCAACAACAGGGACTCGTAGTTCCTTAGCAATTAAGAAGTATCTTGAATACGTTCTTAGATGGAATTCATATCCTCTCTATTTTCTACGATTTTATACATTTGGGAAGTGGATTATCTCAATTTCCCAGGTACTGTTTCAGGTCCAGGGATCCGCAGGTAGAGATGCTGGATGCATTAGCAGGGTCTTGGTTTTGCAACCTGACTACATCTTTCCGCCTCTGTTTTTTTTCTTCCAAAGGTGATTTCCAAGATCATATTGGAACAGTGTCACGTGTTTCTGATAGCATCAGCATGGCCTCACAGGTTTGGTATGTGGATCTTGTTCGGATGTCCAGTTGTCATCCTTGGCCGCTTTCTCTTTAGCCAGCCCTCTTGTTTTAGGGGCTATTTTTCCATCGGGATCTCAAATGACTAATTTGGGGGTATGGAAATTGATTAGTGTTTAGTCAGAGGTTTCTCTGACTCAGTTTTTATCGCTATGTTGCAGGCTTACAAGTCTGTTTCAAGGAACATGTATTATCAGGTTTGGAAAACCTATATTTTATAGTGTTCTCATAAATTCTCTTGGCATTCTTTTAAAATTCCTAGGATTTTACAGTTTTTCAGGATGGTTTGGATAAGTTTGTCTGCAAATGTTTTGAAGGGACAAATCTCTGTTCTTTCCGTTTTTTTTAGGAAGCTTGTTTTAACTTCCCGATATTCACGGTTTTGTACAGGCTTTGGTTGGTATCAAGCCTGCTCATTTATTAATTTCTCCTTTTTGGATTCTTATTAGGTTTAAAGATTTTGGCCTCTAGCTATCAAGCCGTCTACTTACCTGCCTTCGCCGGCCCCAATACGCCCGCCTAAGCTCGCCTCACATCGCCGCCGCGGACCTGAATACGTTGGCCAAAGTTATCAAAAAAGCTGTCAAAAAGCTGCGCACCAAGTACGGGGCGATGAGCAGCGGACTGTGATAGTTATCACTCATCCGATCTCGCTGCTCTTCGGCTTTTTCCCAGCTTTATTGATAAGCTGTCACTAAGCACCCACACTAAACTACACTGTTCTACCCCCTATACCGCCGCCCCCGGAGCCCCCCGCACTAAATAAAGTTATTAACCCCTAAACCGCCGCTCCTAGACCCCGCCGCAACTATAATAAATTTATTAACCCCTAAACCGCCGCTCCCCGACCCCGCCGCCACCTACATAATACCTATTAACCCCTATCCTGCCCCCCATATACCGCCGCCACCTACAATAAATTTATTAACCCCTATCCTGCCGATCCCGGACCCTGCCGCAACTAAATAAATAGTTTAACCCCTAAACCGCCGCTCCCGGACCCTGTCGCCACCTATATTAAACTTAACCCCTAATCTGCCCCCCTACACCGTCGCCACCTATAATACATTTATCAACCCCTATCCTGCCCCCCCTACACCGCTGCAACCTATAACAAAATTATTAACCCCTAAACCTAAGTCTAACACTAACCCTAACACCCCCCTATCCTAAATATTAATTAAATCTAAATAAATATTACTCTTATTAAATTAGTTATTCCTATTTAAAACTAAATATTTACCTGTAAAATAAACGCTAAGATAGCTACAATGTAATTAATAATTACATTGTAGCTATTTTAGGATTTATATTTATTTTACAGGTAACTTTGTATTTATTTTAACTAGTTACAATAGCTATTAAATAGTTATTAACTATTTAATAATGACCTAGCTAAAAGAAATACAAAAATTAGCTGTGAAATAAATCCTAACCTAAGTTACAATTAAAGGGACAGTCAAGTCCAAAAAGAACATAATTTATGCTTACCTGATAAATTTATTTCTCTTGTAGTGTATCCAGTCCACGGATCATCCATTACTTGTGGGATATTCTCCTTCCCAACAGGAAGTTGCAAGAGGATCACCCACAGCAAGCTGCTATATAGCTTCTCCCCTCACTGCCATATCCAGTCATTCGACCGAAACAAGACGAGAAAGGAGAAACCATAGGGTGCAGTGGTGACTGTAGTTTAATTAAAATTTAGACCTGCCTTAAAAGGACAGGGCGGGCCGTGGACTGGATACACTACAAGATAAATAAATTTATCAGGTAAGCATAAATTATGTTTTCTCTTGTTAAGTGTATCCAGTCCACGGATCATCCATTACTTGTGGGATACCAATACCAAAGCTAAAGTACACGGATGATGGGAGGGACAAGGCAGGAACTTTAAACGGAAGGAACCACTGCCTGTAGAACCTTCCTCCCAAAAACAGCCTCCGAAGAAGCAAAAGTGTCAAATTTATAAAATTTTGAAAAGGTGTGAAGCGAAGACCAAGTCGCAGCCTTGCAAATCTGTTCAACAGAGGCCTCATTTTAAAAGGCCCAGGTGGAAGCCACAACTCTAGTAAAATGAGCTGTAATCCTTTCAGGGGGCTGCTGTCCAGCAGTCTCATAGGCTAAGCGTATTATGCTCCGAAGCCAAAAGGAGAGAGAGGTTGCCATAGCTTTTTGACCTCTCCTCTGTCCAGAGTAAACGACAAACAGGTTAGATGTTTGACGAAAATCTTTAGTAGCCTGTAAGTAAAACTTCAAGGCACGGACTACGTCCAGATTATGCAAAAGACGTTCCTTCTTTGAAGAAGGATTAGGACACAATGATGGAACAACAATCTCTTGATTGATATTCCTGTTAGAAACCACCTTAGGTAAAAACCCAGGTTTGGTACGCAGAACTACCTTGTCTGAATGAAAAATCAGATAAGGAGAATCACAATGTAAGGCAGATAACTCAGAGACTCTTCGAGCCGAGGAAATAGCCATCAAAAACAGAACTTTCCAAGATAAAAGTTTAATATCAATGGAATGAAGGGGTTCAAACGGAACTCCCTGAAGAACCTTAAGAACCAAGTTTAAGCTCCATGGGGGAGCAACAGTTTTAAACACAGGCTTAATCCTAACCAAAGCCTGACAAAATGCCTGGACGTCTGGAACTTCTGCCAGACGCTTGTACAAAAGAATAGACAGAGCAGAGATCTGTCCTTTTAAAGAACTAGCTGATAAGCCTTTGTCCAAACCCTCTTGGAGAAATATCCTAGGAATCCTAACCTTACTCCATGAGTAACTCTTGGATTCACACCAATAAAGATATTTACGCCATATCTTATGGTAGATTTTCCTGGTGACAGGCTTCCGAGCCTGTATTAAAGGTATCAATGACTGACTCGGAGAAGCCACGCCTTGATAGAATCAAGCGTTCAATCTCCATGCAGTCAGTCTCAGAGAAATTAGATTTGGATGATTGAAAGGATGTTGTATTAGAAGGTCCTGCCTCAGAGGCAGAGCCCATGGTGGAAGAGATGACATGTCCACTAGGTCTGCATACCAGGTCCTGCGTGGCCACGCAGGCGCTATCAGAATCACCGATGCTCTCTCCTGTTTGATTTTGGCAATCAGTCGAGGGAGCAGAGGAAACGGTGGAAACACATAGGCCAGGATGAAGAACCAAGGAGCTGCTAGAGCATCTATCAGCGTTGCTCCCGGGTCCCTGGACCTGGATCCGTAACAAGGAAGCTTGGCGTTCTGGCGAGACACCATGAGATCCAGTTCTGGTTTGCCCCAAAGATGGACCAGTTGAGCAAACACCTCCGGATGGAGTTCCCACTCCCCCGGATGAAAAGTCTGACGACTTAGAAAATCCGCCTCCCAGTTCTCTACGCCTGGGATGTGGATCGCTGACAGGTGGCAAGAGTGAGACTCTGCCCAGCGAATTATCTTTGAGACTTCGCTAGGGAACTCCTGGTTCCCCCTTGATGGTTGATGTAAGCCACAGTCGTGATGTTGTCCGACTGAAATCTGATGAACCTCAGTGTTGCTAACTGAGGCCAAGCTAGAAGAGCATTGAATATTGCTCTTAACTCCAGAATATTTATTGGGAGGAGTTTCTCCTCCTGAGTCCACGATCCCTGAGCCTTCAGGGAGTTCCAGACTGCGCCCCAACCTATAAGGCTGGCATCTGTTGTTACAATCGTCCAATCTGGCCTGCGAAAGGTCATACCCTTGGACAGATGGACCCGAGAAAGCCACCAGAGAAGAGAATCTCTGGTCTCTTGATCCAGATTTAGTAGAGGGGACAAATCGAGTAATCCCCATTCCACTGACTTAGCATGCATAATTGCAGCGGTCTGAGATGCAGGCGCGCAAATGGCACTATGTCCATTGCCGCTACCATTAAGCAGATTACTTCCATGCACTGAGCCACTGACAGGCGTGGAATGGAATGAAGGACACGGCAAGCATGTAGAAGTATTGATAACCTGGACTCCGTCAGGTAAATTTTCATCTCTACAGAATCTATAAGAGTCCCCAGGAAGGAGACTCTTGTGAGTGGTGATAGAGAACTCTTTTCCACGTTCACTTTCCACCCATGCGACCTCAGAAATGCCAGAACTATCTCTGTATGAGACTTGGCAATTTGAAAGCTTGACGCCTGTATCAGAATGTCGTCTAGATACGGAGCCACCGCTATGCCTCGCGGTCTTAGAACCGCCAGAAGTGAGCCCAGAACCTTTGTAAAAATTTTCGGGGCAGTGGCCAACCCGAAGGGAAGAGCTACAAATTGGTAATGCCTGTCTAGAAAGGCAAACCTTAGGAACCGATGATGATCTTTGTTTATCGGTATGTGAAGGTAGGCATCCTTTAAGTCCACTGTGGTCATGTACTGACCCCTCTTGGATCATGGGTAGGATGGTCCGAATAGTTTCCATTTTGAATGATGGAACTCTGAGGAATTTGTTTAAGATCTTTAGATCCAAGATTGGTCTGAAGGTTCCCTCTTTCTTGGGAACCACAAACAGATTTGAATAAAATCCCTGTCCTTGTTCCGTCCGCGGAACTGGATGGATCACTCCCATTACTAGGAGGTCTTGCACACAGTTTAGGAATGCCTCTTTCTTTATCTGGTTTGCTGATAACCTTGAAAGATGAAATCTCCCTTGTGGAGGAGATGCTTTGAAGTCCAGAAGATATCCCTGAGATATGATCTCCAACGCCAAGGGATCCTGAACAACTCTTGCCCACGCCTGGTGCGAAGAGAGAAAGTCTGCCCCCCCCACTAGATCCGTTTCCGGATAGGGGGCCGTTCCTTCATGCTGTCTTGGGGGCAGCAGCACGCTTTCTGGCCTGCTTGCCCTTGTTCCAGGACTGGTTAGGTTTCCAGGCCTGTCTGGAATGAGCAACAGTTCCCTCTTGTTTTGAAGCGGAGGAAGTTGATGCTGCTCCTGCCTTGAAATTTCGAAAGGCACGAAAATTAGACTGTTTGGCCTTTGATTTGGCCCTGTCCTGAGGAAGGGTATGACCCTTGCCTCCAGTAATGTCAGCAATAATTTCCTTCAAGCCAGGCCCGAATAAGGTCTGCCCCTTGAAAGGAATGTTGAGTAATTTAGACTTTGAAGTCACGTCAGCTGACCAGGATTTAAGCCATAGCGCCCTACGCGCCTGGATGGCGAATCCAGAATTTTTAGCCGTTAGTTTAGTCAAATGAACAATGGTATCAGAAACAAATGAGTTAGCTAGCTTAAGCGTTCTAAGCTTGTCAATAATTTCATTCAATGGAGCTGTCTGGATGGCCTCTTCCAGGGCCTCAAACCAGAATGCTGCCGCAGCAGTGACAGGCGCAATGCATGCAAGGGGCTGTAAAATAAAACCTTGTTGAATAAACATTTTCTTAAGGTAACCCTCCAATTTTTTATCCATTGGATCTGAAAAAGCACAACTGTCCTCAACCGGGATAGTGGTACGCTTTGCTAAAGTAGAAACTGCTCCCTCCACCTTAGGGACCGTCTGCCATAAGTCCCGTGTAGTGGCGTCTATTGGAAACATTTTTCTAAATATAGGTGGTGGGGAAAAGGGCACACCGGGTCTATCCCACTCCTTGCTAATAATTTCTGTAAGCCTTTTAGGTATAGGAAAAACGTCAGTACACACCGGCACCGCATAGTATCTATCCAGCCTACACAATTTCTCTGGAATTGCAACTGTGTTACAGTCATTCAGAGCAGCTAATACCTCCCCAAGCAATACACGGAGGTTCTCAAGCTTAAATTTAAAATTAGAAATCTCTGAATCAGGTTTCCCCAAGTCAGAGATGTCACCCACAGACTGAAGCTCTCCGTCCTCATGTTCTGCATACTGTGACGCAGTATCAGACATGGCTCTAACAGCATTTGCGCGCTCTGTATCTCTCCTAACCCCAGAGCTATTTCACTTTCCTCTTAATTCAGGCAATCTAGATAATACCTCTGACAGGGTATTATTCATGATTGCAGCCATGTCCTGCAAGGTAATCGCTATGGGCGTCCCTGATGTAATTGGCGCCATATTAGCGTGCGTCCCCTGAGCGGGAGGCGAAGGGTCTGACACGTGGGGAGAGTTAGTCGGCATAACTTCCCCCTCGACAGAACCCTCTGGTGATAATTATTTTATAGATAAAGACTGATCTTTACTGTTTAAGGTGAAATCAATACATTTAGTACACATTCTCCTATGGGGCTCCACCATGGCTTTCAAACATAATGAACAAGTAGGTTCCTCTGTGTCAGACATGTTTCAACAGACTAGCAATGAGACTAGCAAGCTTGGAAAACACTTTAAAACAAGTTTACAAGCAATATAAAAAAAACGCTACTGCGCCTTTAAGAAACACAAATTTTCCCAAATTTTGAAATAACAGTGAAAAAATGCAGTTACACTAACGAAATTTTTACAGTGTATGTAATAAGTTAGCAGAGCATTGCACCCACTTGCAAATGGATGATTAACCCCTTAATACCAAAAACGGAATAACAAATGACAAAAATGTTTTTTAAACAGTCACAACAACTGCCACAGCTCTATTGTGGCTTTTTACCTCCCTCAATACGACTTTTGAAGCCTTTTGAGGCCTTCAGAGAAGTCCTGGATCATGCAGGAAGAAGCTGGATGTCTGTGTCTGTAATTTTTGCTGTGCAAAAAAAACGCTAAAATAGGCCCCTCCCACTCATATTACAACAGTGGGAAGCCTCAGGGAACTGTTTCTAGGCAAAATTCAAGCCAGCCATGTGGAAAAAACTAGGCCCCAATAAATTTTATCACCAAACATATGTAAAAAACGATTAAACATGACAGCAAACGTTTTAAAATACACTTTTATAAGAGTATGTATCTCTATTAATAAGCCTGACACCAGTCGCTATCACTGCATTTAAGGCTTTACTTACATTACTTCGGTATCAGCAGCATTTTCTAGCAAATTCCATCCCTAGAAATATATTTTAACTGCACATACCTTATTACAGGAAAACCTGCACACTATTCCCCCTCTGAAGTTACCTCACTCCTCAGAATATGTGAGAACAGCAAAGGATCTTAGTTACTTCTGCTAAGATCATAGAAAACGCAGGCAGATTCTTCTTCTAAATACTACCTGAGATAAACAGTACACTCCGGTACCATTTAAAAATAACAAACTTTTGATTGAAGAAATAAACTAAGTATAAAACACCACAGTCCTCTTACGACCTCCATCTTAGTTGAGAGTTGCAAGAGAATGACTGGATATGGCAGTGAGGGGAGGAGCTATAGCGCAGCTCTGCTGTGGGTGATCCTCTTGCAACTTCCTGTTGGGAAGGAGAATATCCCACAAGTAATGGATGATCCGTGGACTGGATACACTTAACAAGAGAAAAAAAAAACTTTCATGATTTAAATAGGGCATGCAATTTTAAACAACTTCCCAATTTACTTTTATCACCAATTTTGCTTTGTTCTCTTGGTATTCTTAGTTGAAAGCTAAAACTAGGAGGTTCATATGCTAATTTCTTAGACCTTGAAGACTGCCTATAATCTGAATGCATTTTGATCACTAGAGGGCATTAGTTCACATGTTTCATATAGATAACATTGAGCTCATGCACGTAAAGTGACCTAGGACTGAGCACTGATTGGCTTAACTGCATGTCTGTCAAAAGAACTGAAATAAGGGGGCAGTCAGCAGAAGCTTAGATACAAGATAATTACAGAGATAAAAAGTATATTAATATAACTGTGTTGGTTGTGCAAAACTGGGGAACGGGTAATAAAGGGATTATCTTTCTTTTTATAAAACAAAAATTCTGGTGTTGACTGTCCCTTTAAACCTAACACTACACTATCATTAAATAAATTAAATTAATTACCTACAATTAAATACAATTAAATAAACTAACTAAAGTACAAAAAATAAAAAAAACTAAGTTACAAAAAATAAAAAAAGATTACAAGATTTTTAAGCTAATTACACCTAATCTAAGCCCCCTAATAAAATAACAAAGCCCCCCAAAATAAAAAAATGCCCTACCCTATTCTAAATTACAAAATTTAACAGCTCTTTTACCAGCCCTTAAAAGGGCCTTTTGAGGGGCATGCCCCTAAGTAATCAGCTCTTTTGCATTTTAAAAAAAAATACAACCCCCCCAACATTAAAACCCATCCCCCCACATACCCCTACTCTAACCTAAACCCCCCTTAAATAAACCTTACACTACCCCCCTAAAGATTTCCCTACCTTGAGTCGTCTTCACCAAACCGGGCCGAAGTCTTCCTCCGATGGGGCCAAAGAGGACATCCAGACCGGCAGAAGTCTTCATCCAAGCGGCATCTTCTATCTTCATCCATCCGACGAGGAGCGGCTCCATCTTCAAGACCTCCGGCGCGGAACATCCTCCTTCCCCGACGACTACTCAACGAATGAAGGTTTATTTAAGTGACGTCATCCAAGATGGCGTCCCTCGAATTCCGATTGGCTGATAGGATTCTATCAGCCAATAGGAATTAAGGTAGGAAAACTCTGATTGGCTGATTGTACCAAAAAGATTGAACATCTGGTACATCTGCCAGACGCTTGTGAAGCAAAATAGACAAAGCAGAAATATGTCCCTTTAAGGAACTTGCCGACAACCCTTTCTCCAATCCTTCTTGGAGAAAAGACAAAATCCTCGGAATCCTAACCCTACTCCACGAGAAGCCCTTGGATTCGCACCAATAAAGATATTTACACCATATCTTATGGTAAATCTTTCTAGTAACAGGCTTACGTGCCTCAATCAAAGTATCTATAACCGAATCAGAAAACCCTCGCTTAGATAAAATTAAGCGTTCAATCTCCAAGCAGTTAGCTGCAGAGAAACTAGATTCAGATGATGGAAGGGTCCCTGAATGAGAATGTCGTTCCTCAATGGAAGTTTCCACAGAGGCTGGAATGACATGTCCACCAGATCGGCACACCAAGTCCTGCGAGGCCATGCAGGGGCGATGAGTATCACCAATGCCCTCTCCTGCTTGACTCGGGCAATCACCCGGGGAAGGGGAGCAAATGGAGGAAACGCATAAGCTAGGCTGAACGACCAAGACATTTAGCAGTTCGGCCTGGGGATCCCTGGACCTGGACCCGTATCTCGGAAGCTTGGCATTCTGGCGAGATCCCATGAGATCCAACTCCAGCATGCCCCATCTGAGAATCAGATCGGCAAATACCTCCGGATGGAGTTCCCACTCTCCCGGATGAAATGTCTGTCTGCTCAGAAAATCTGCTTCCCAGTTTTCCACCCCTGGGATGTAAATCGTGGACAGATGGCAAGAGGGAGACTCCGCCCACTGTATTATCCTGGCTACTTCTGTCATCGCTAAGGAACTTCTTGTCCCCCCGTGATGATTGATGTAGGCCACCATCGTTAAGTTGTCCGACTGGAATCTGATGACCTGGGCCGAAGTCAACTGAGGCCAAGCCTGAAGTGCATTGAATATTGCGCTCAACTCTAGGATATTGATGGGAAGGAGAGACTCCTATTGAATCCAGACCCCCTGAGCCCTCAGGGAATTCCAGACTGCTCCCCATCCTAACAAGCTGGCATCTGTTGTCACTATCACCCATGAGGGTCTGCGAAAGCATGTCCCCTGGGATAGATTATTCAGCAACAACCACCATAGAAGAGAGTCCCTTGTCTCCTGATCCAGATGTATTTGAGGAGACAAATTTGTATAATCTCCATTCCACTGCCTGAGCATGCTCAGTTGCAGAGGCCTGAGATGAAACCGAGCAAATGGAATGATGTCCATTGCCGCTACCATCAATCCGATTACCTCCATGCACTGAGCCACGGAAGGTCGGGGGTTGGACTGAAGGACTCGGCATGTGTTCAGAATTTTCAATTTTCTGACCTCCGTCAAAAATATTTTCATGGATAGAGAGTCGATTAAAGTTCCCAGGAAAGGAACCCTTGTCTGTGGTACTAGAGAACTCTTCTCCAGATTCACCTTCCACCCATGAGTCCTCAGGAAGGACAGAACAATGTCTGTATGAGACTTTGTTAGCTGATAAGATGACGCCTGGATCAGAATATCGTCCAGATAAGGCTCCACTGCAATGCCCCGCGGTCTCAGAACCGCTAGCAGTGACCCCAGAACCTTCGTGAAAATTCTGGGTACCGTGGCCAGCCCAAAATGAAGAGCCACGAACTGAAAATGTTTGTCCAGAAAGGCAAACCTCAGGAACTTGTGATGATCTCTGTGGAGTAGTCATAAATTGACCCTCCTGGATCAATGGAAGAATGGTACGAATAGTTTCCATCTTGAACGATGGAACTCTGAGAAACTTGTTGAGACTCTTGAGATCTAAGATAGGTCTGAAAGTTCCCTCTTTTTTGGGAACTACAAACAGATTTGAATAAAACCCCTGTCCCTAGATTGGAACGGGACAAATAACTCCCATGGAGGAGAGGTCTCTTACACAGCATAAGAATGCCTCTCTTTTTATCTGGTCTACAGACAATCGAGAAAGAAGGAATCTTCCTCTTGGGGAAGAATTTTTGAATTCCAGTTTGTATCCCTGAGATACTATATCTATTGCCCAAGGATCTTGGACGTCTCTTACCCAAGCCTGGAAGAAAAATGATAAGTCTGCCTCCCCACTAGATCCGGTCCTGGATCGGGGGCCGCCCCTTCATGCCAACTTAGTGGAAGCAACGGGTTTCTTGGGTTGCTTGCCCTTGTTCCAAGCCTGGTTGGGCTGCCACATGGATTTGGGTTGAGAATAGCCCCCATCCTGCTTATTGGAAGGGGGAGAGGGGGTTCCCTTGAAATTTCGAAAGGAACGAAAATTACTCTGTCGACCCCTCTGTTTGGATTTCTTATCCTGAGGAAGGAGGTGACCCTTACCTCCTGTGATGTCAGAAATAATTTCTTTCAAGTCGGGGCCAAACAAGGTCTTACCCTTGAAAGGGATAGCCAAAAGCTTAGTCTTGGATGACACATCGGCAGACCAGGACTTCAGCCATAAGGCTCTACGTGCTAAAATGGAAAATCCTGAACTTTTAGCCGCCAATTTAGTAATTTGCAGTGAAGCATCTGTCACAAACGAATTAGCCAGCTTCAGGGCTTTAATTCTGTCCTGTATCTCCTCCAAATGAGTCTGTTTTAAGAGACTCCTCTAGAGCATCAAACCAATAAGCAGCCGCCGTGGTAACCGTGACAATGAACATAAAGTTTCTTAATATCACAAAAAGTCCAGCACAACCTGCAATGATATTAGGTGCACACTATAGCTGGGTACTGCAGAACCCAGCAAAAAATATTCAAAAGTAAAGAGAATAGCAGCACTCCAATGGAAAATTTTTCAGTATTTATTTCATAGCCAAGAGCACAAAAAATACAGCGACGTTTCGGACTACATGTCCTTTATCATGCCATAAATACATAATTTCCACATCCTCCTTAAATACCCATTAGGACACACCCACATCAACAAAACTTAACTCTTTCTACACCATACTAGAAAAATTTCTCAATAGCATATGTAGATATCCTAACTCTAGTTTTACTATTTTATAATCAAAAACCTGTTCACCTTTACAGGAAGCAAGAGGTGAAATATTATACAATGATTAGGAGTCAATACACAATATTATAAAAAATATTGTAAAAAATACTTAAAGGGACACTGTACCCAAAATGTTTCTTTCGTGATTCAGATTGAGCATGCAATTTTAAGCAACTTTCTAATTTACTCCTATTATCAAATTTTCTTCATTCTCTTGGTATCTTTATTTGAAATGCAAGAATGTAAGTAGACGCCGGCCCCTTTTTGGTGAACAACCTGGGTTGTCCTTGCTGATTGGTGGATAAATTCATCCACCAATAAAGTACTGTCCAGAGTACTGAAACAAAAAAAAAGCTTAGATGCCTTCTTTTTCAAATAATGATAGCAAGAGAACGAAGAAAAAATGATAACAGGAGTAAATTAGAAAGTTGTTTAAAATTGCATGCTCTTTCTGAATTACAAAAGAAAAAAAATGGGTTCAGTGTCCCTTTAAGTATATTCATTTAAATTTCTTGTTTTTTTCTTCTTTTTTCTTTGTTTCTTTATTTCATCACCACAAATTGCACACAGATTGGGAAACATCATATTTCTATATACAACATTATACATTCAGGAAAGAAAGGAGATTAGATAACCAATCTTACATTTAAAAAAAAAATATTTTCAAAACAAGCATATTTTACAAAAAAACAGATAAGTCATAATCCTTATTCATACCCAATGGTGATAGTGAATTTAAAGTAAAAATCCAGAATGCCTCCCTCTGTTTGAGATGCTGTTCTCTATCACCACCTCGTCTACAGGAGGTAATATGTTCCAAATATTGAAACCTAAGTTGACTAACTCCATGTTGGGCCTCTAAAAAAACAGAATTTATGCTTACCTGATAAATTACTTTCTCCAACGGTGTGTCCGGTCCACGGCGTCATCCATTACTTGTGGGATATTCTCCTCCCCTACAGGGAAAGGCAAGGAGAGCACACAGCAAGAGCTGTCCATATAGCTCCCCCTCTGGCTCCGCCCCCCAGTCATTCGACCGACGGTTAGGAGAAAAAGGAGAAACTATAGGGTGCCGTGGTGACTGTAGTGTATAAAGAAAAAGAAAAATTCTTCAAACCGGATTAAAAAACCAGGGCGGGCTGTGGACCGGACACACCGTTGGAGAAAGTAATTTATCAGGTAAGCATAAATTCTATTTACATCTAAATTGTGTAACAAACGTTCATTCTTTGAAACTGGAATCGGACACAGAGAAGGAACAACTATTTCCTGGTTAATATTCTTGTTGGAAACACTTTTGGAAGAAAACCAGGCTTGGTACGCAAAACAACCTTATCTGAATAGAACACCAGATAGGGTGGATCACACTGCAAAGCAGATAATTCAGAAACTCTTCTAGCAGAAGAAATAGCAACCAAAAACAGAACCTTCCAAGATAGCAACTTGATATCTATGAAATGTAAGGGTTCAAACGGAACCCCCTGAAGAACTGAAAGAACTAAATTTAGACTCCAAGGAGGAGTCGAGGGTCTGTAAACCGGTTTGATTCTGACCAAAGCCTGTACAAAAGCTTGTACATCTGGCACAGCTGCCAGTCATCTGTGTAACAAGACAGATAAAGCAGAAATCTGTCCTTTTAGAGAACTCGCTGACAATCCCTTATCCAAACCTTCTTGGAGAAAGGAGAGGATCTTAGGAATTTTAATCTTACTCCAGGAGAATCCCTTGGATTCACACCAACAGATTTATCTTTTCCATATTTTGTGGTAAATCTTTCTAGTCACAGGTTTTCTGGCTTGGACCAGAGTATCTATCACTGAATCTGAAAACCCACGCTTGGATAAAATCAAACGTTCAATTTCCAAGCAGTCAGCTGCAGAGAAATTAGATTTGGATGTTCGAATGGACCTTGTACTAGAAGATCCTGTCTCAAAGGTAGCTTCCATGGTGGAGCCGATGACATATTCACCAGGTCTGCATACCAAGTCCTGCACGGCCACGCAGGAGCTATCAGAATCACCAAGGCCTTCTCCTGTTTGATCCTGGCTACAAGCCTGGGAAGGAGAGGGAACGGTGGAAACGCATAAGCTAGGTTGAACGACCAAGGCGCCACTAATGCATCCACTAGAGTGGCCTTGGGATCCCTGGATCTGGACCCGTAGCAAGGAACCTTGAAGTTCTGACGGGACGCCATCAGATCCATGTCTGGAATGCCCCATAATTGAGTCAACTGGGCAAACACCTCCGGGTGGAGTTCCCACTCCCCCGGACAGAAAGTCTGACGACTCAGATAATCCGCCTCCCAGTTGTCTACTCCTGGGATGTGGATTGCAGATAGGTGGCAGGAGTGATCCTCCGCCCATTTGATGAATTTGAATACCTCTCTCATCGCCAAGGAACACCTTGTTCCCCCCTGATGGTTGATGTAAGCTACAGCTGTCATGTTGTCTGACTGGAATCTTATGTATCCGGCCTTCGCTAGTTGAGGCCAAGCCCGGAGAGCATTGAATATCGCTCTCAGTTCCAGGATGTTGATTGGGAGAAGAGACTCTTCCCGAGACCATAAACCCTGAGCTTTCAGGGAATCCCAGACCGCGCCCCAGCCTAATAGACTGGCGTCGGTCGTGACAATGACCCACTTTGGTCTGCGGAAACTCATTCCCTGAGACAGGTGATCCTGGGACAACCACCAACGGAGTGAGTCTCTGGTCATCTGGTCTACTGAAGCATGCACAGTTGTAATGGTCTTAGAAGAATTCGAGCAAAAGGAACTATGTCCATTGCTGCAACCATCAACCCTAATACTTCCATGCACTGAGCTATGGAAGGCTGCAGAATAGAGAGAAGAACTTGACAAGCGTTTAGAAGCTTTGACTTTCTGACTTCTGTCAAGAAGATCTTCATTTCTAAAGAATCTATTATTGTTCCCAAAAAGGGAACTCTTGTCGACGGAGACAGGGAACTCTTTTGTACGTTCACCTTCCACCCGTGAGATCTGAGAAAGGCTAGAACAATGTCTGTATGAGCCTTTGCCTTGGGAAGAGACGACGCTTGAATTAGAATGTCGTCCAGATAAGGTGCCACTGCAATGCCCCTTGGTCTTAGAACCGCTAGAAGGGACCCGAGCACCTTTGTGAAAATTCTGGGAACAGTGGCTAGTCCGAATGGGAGAGCCACAAACTGGTAATGTTTGTCGAGAAAGGCGAACCTTAGGAACTGATGATGATCTTTGTGGATAGGAATTTGTAGATATGCATCCTTTAAATGCACGGTAGTCATATATTGACCCTCCTGGATTGTAGGTAAAATTGTTCGAATGGTTTCCATTTTGAACGATGGAACTCTGAGAAATTTGTTTAGAATTTTTAAATCCAGAATTGGTCTGAAAGTTCCCTCTTTTTTGGGAACTACAAACAGATTTGAGTAAAACCCCTGACCTTGTTCCACAGTTGGAACTGGGTGTATCACTCCCATCTTTAACAGGTCTTCTACACAATTTAAGAATGCCTGTCTCTTTATTTGGTTTAAAGATAAGTGAGAAATGTGGAACCTTCCCCTTGGGGGTAGTTCCTTGAATTCTAGAAGATAACCCTGAGAGACTATTTCTAGTGCCCAGGGATCCTGAACATCTCTTGCCCAAGCCTGAGCAAAGAGAGAGAGTCTGCCCCCTACTAGATCCGGTCCCGGATCGGGGGCTACCCCTTCATGCTGTTTTGGTAGCAGCAGCAGGCTTCTTGGCCTGTTTACCCTTGCATTGGTTTCCAAGCTGGTTTAGTCTGGGAAGCGTTACCCTCTTGTTCCTGAAATTGCGAAAGGAACGAAAATTGGACTTATTCTTAGCCCTGAAAAGCCTATCTTGTGGGAGGGCATGGCCCTTTCCCCCAGTGATGTCTGAAATAATCTCTTTCAATTCTGGCCCAAACAGGGTCTTACCCTTGAAAGGGATATTAAGCAATTTTGTCTTGGAAGATACATCCGCCGACCAAGACTTTAGCCAGAGCGCTCTACACGCCACAATTGCAAACCCTGAATTTTTCGCCGCTAATCTCGCTAACTGCAAAGCGGCGTCTAAAATAAAGGAATTAGCTAACTTAAGTGCGTGAATTCTGTCCATGACCTCCTCATATGGAGTCTCCCTACTGAGCGACTTTTCCAGTTCCTCGAACCAGAACCATGCCGCTGTAGTGACAGGAATAATGCACGAAATAGGTTGATGGAGGTATCCTTGCTGTACAAAAATCTTTTTAAGCAAACCCTCCAATTTTTTATCCATAGGATCTTTGAAAGCACAATTGTCCTCAATGGGAATGGTCGTGCGTTTGGCTAGTGTAGAAACCGCCCCCTCGACCTTAGGGACTGTTTGCCATGTGTCGTTCCTGGGGTCGACCATGGGGAACAATTTCTTAAATATAGGAGGAGGGACAAAAAGGTATGCCTGGCTTCTCCCACTCCTTATTCACTATGTCCGCCACCCTTTTAGGTATTGGAAAGGCATCAGGGTGCACCGGGACCTCTAGGAACTTGTCCATCTTGCACAAGTTTTCTGGGATGACAAGATTGTCACAATCATCCAGAGTAGATAGCACCTCCTTAAGTAATGCGCGGAGATGCTCTAATTTAAATTTAAATGTGACAACATCAGGTTCTGCCTGCTGAGAAATTCTTCCTGTATCAGAAATTTCTCCATCTGACAAACCCTCCCTCACTGCCACTTAAGACTGGTGTGAGAGTATGACAGATAAATTATCATCAGCGCCCTCCTGCTCTACAGTGTTTAAAACTGAGCAATCGCACTTTCTTTGAAATCCTGGCATTTTGGATAAAATACTAGCTATGGAGTTATCCATTACTGCCGTCAATTGTTGCATAGTAACAAGCATTGGCGCGCTAGAAGTACTAGGGGTCGCCTGCGCGGGCATAACTGGTATAGACACAGAAGGAGAGGATGCAGAACTATCCCTACTTCCTTCATCTGAGGAATCATCCTGGGCAACCTTACTAAATGTGACAGTACTGTCCTTACTTTGCTTGGACGCCATGGCACAATCCCATACATTTGAAGGGGGCCTTGGCCTCCATACATACAGAACATGATCTATCTGAAGGTACAGACATGTTAAACAGGCTTAAACTGGTTAATAAAGCACAAAAACCGTTTTTAAACAAAAACGTTACTGTCTCTTTAAATGTTAAACAGGGCACACTTTATTACTGAATATGTGAAAAACTATGAAGGAATTATCCAATCTTTACCAAATTTTTACCACAGTGTCTTAATGCATTCAAAGTATTGCACCCCAATTTTTTTGCAATTTAACCCCACTACAGACCCAGCCACAGCCTTTGTTGCGACTTCACCTATCCCAGGGGGGTATACGATTCCAATTCAAGCCTTCTAGGAACGTTTTCAGTGGATACCAGACCCTCTCACATGCAGCTGCATGCACTGCACATAAAAGAAACTGCGCAATAATGGCGCGAAAATGAGGCTCTGCCTACTACAGTGAAAGGCCCTTCCTGACTGGGAAGGTGTCTTAACTAGTGCCTGGCAATAAAAAACGTTCCCCAAATAATAAAAAGTGTGAAATCCACTTCAAACTTTAAATAAAAACTTAAACAATCTATTTAGCCCTTAAGAGTGTCCACCAGTTAATAGCCCATAATAAGCCCTTTATTCTATCTGAGTCTAAGAAAATGGCTTACCGATCCCCATGAGGGAAAATGACAGCCTTCCAGCATTACACAGTCTTGTTAGAAAAATGGCTAGTCATACCTTGAGCAGAAAAGTCTGCAAACTGTTCCCCCCAACTGAAGTTCTCTTGGCTCAACAGTCCTGCGTGGGAACAGCAATTGATTTTAGTTACTGCTGCTAAAATCATACTCCTCTTTTAAACAGAACTCTTCATCTCTTTCTGTTTCAGAGTAAATAGTACATACCAGTACTATTTTAAAATAACAAACTCTTGATAGAAGAAATAAAAAACTACAACTAACACCACAAACTCCTCACCATCCCCGTGGAGATGCTACTTGTTCAGAGCGGCAAGGAGAATGACTGGGGGGCGGAGCCAGAGGGGGAGCTATATGGACAGCTCTTGCTGTGTGCTCTCCTTGTCTTTCCCTGTAGGGGAGGAGAATATCCCACAAGTAATGGATGACGCCGTGGACCGGACACACCAATGTTGGAGAAATGGGTAGCTACAGGGGACTTCAAATTATTTCTCCTAATGCTCGATTTATGTTCAGTGATCCTATCAAGGACCCTAAGGGTTGTCTCACCTATATAAATTAGCCCACATGGGCATTTAAGGAGATATATTGCATAATCAGTATTGCACATCAAAAAATCTTTAATCCAAAAAATTTTTCCTGATTGTGGATGAACAAAAATGGGCCCCTTTATCATGTTGTTACAGTGAGAGCATCCAAGACATGGATAACAACCCATATTTTTACTAGTAATATATTTTTGTTAATCAGTTCTTACACTACCAATATCTGCTTTGACTAGAGTGTCTCTTAGATTAACCCCTCTTTTATAGGCTGGCATAGGGACATTCTGGAACTCTGGTATACCCGGATTACAGTTTTTCAAAATATACCAGTGTTTAGGAATAATGTTCTGGATTTGTATACTCAATTCATTAAATTTAGAAACAAACACAAGTAGAGCTGCAACAACTAATCGTCATAATCGATAATAATCGATTATGAAAATAGTTGTCAACGAATCTCATAATCGATTAATCGATTAGTTGGTTTGCAATTAGTTGGTCTGTGCACAACACCAGCTGCTTCCCTCCACTGAGCTCCTGCACATGGTATTGTGTTTTATGGTTATGTCCTTAGCCTAAAGGACGTCTACTTTTCCCTTTTTCAGGACAGTATAAGTTTACAACTACCCCTGGCTTATGTGCAACCCAGATATAATAGTAGACATTTGGATTGTTTATATTAAATCTGGTGATTTGGAACTATGCTTTTCATGATATAGTGCTGAGCTTGTTATTTACACCTTGCCCCTAGATTGATGGGAGTTATTTAAATTGATGTGCACTATTATCTGTTTACACAATTATTAGCGTATTGCTTGCTATTGCTGATTATATGTACACTATAGATAAATGTGTAAGGCTTTGTCCTGTTATTGATATACAGTCCTTAGCGCTTTTGATTTTGTTTTTATTGTTTATTTTATATTTTTAATAAATTGTGATAATATGTACCAGATTCAACCTTTATAAGTATATATATTTGTTATTTTTAGAGCGGACTAGATATTTCCCCTAACCTTATAGCTGGTTATTTACCATTGCATATAGATATTCAAGATATTTTTATGTTAGAATGAAGTCAAGGGTTACTTTATTGAGAGGCCCCTTGCCAAGGTAGAAAACACTTAGCATTGGTGAAGAGCTAACAAAGATAAATATCCCACTTTGGTGAAATTGGCAAAACCCTACTTATACACCTCAACAGCCTTTTCTCTGCTGCAGGAAATATAGCTGCAAACAGAGAACCAGCCTTAGCCAGAAGCATGTGGACATGTTGAGATTTTTGCATTTCAATGCAAAGTTTCTGAACGAATGAATAACAATGTTATTAACAGTGATAGTCTAACTCTTTCTAGTTCTACCTCTTTTCAAACAGTTTGTGGTTTTGTTTAATTATAAAACTGTGCTCTGCTGCTTAAAAATTGAAGAAACAGTTGTGTTAATGTAAAGTTTTAGTCTGAAGTTTATATTTGTAACACTCATTATGTGGATTTTATTTAAAACATAAAAAACTATTATTGATTCTCTTTTTATCCGATTAGTCGATTTATCGAAAAAATAATCGGCCGATTAATCAATTATGAAAATAATCGTTAGTTGCAGCCCTAAACACAAGCCTGTCCCCATTTTTCTCTTTAGACAACCTGTGGTTTCAACAAACTTTCTCTTGTCATATCCATTGATCTATCAATCTCCTTCTGAATAAGTTTTTCATCATATCCTCTATTTAAAAAGGGATTTCCCATTTCCCTGAGCCTCATTTCACTTGTCTTGTCATCTGACACAATGCGTCGTACCCGCATAAATTGGCTCTTGGGAAGGGAATTCTTTAAAGACTGAGAATGTGCACTATTTGCAAATAGTAAATCATTTCTACCAGTTTCTTTTTTGTATAAATCCACCCCGATTCTCCCATTTTCTTTGAACACCAATATGTCCAAGAAAGCTACACTCTCCTCACTATGCACCAGAGTGAATTTAATATTCCTAGTGGCTGAATTCAATATTTTCACAAATTGCAATAGGCTTCCAATGTCGCCCAGCCACATGCCAAACACATCAATATAGCGCCACCAGGTGGCGCCATATTGTTTAAATAGGTCATTACTGTATACTAGTTTCTCTTCATATATATTCATGAATATGTTGGCATATGTAGGGGCGACATTGGAGCCCATTGCAGTGCCTTGTTTCTGTATAAAAAAAACTGATCCTGAAATAAAAAATAATTATAGTGAAGAATAATGTCTAATAATTCCAAAATAAATTGTTTTTCCTCCTCAGTATATAAATTTGAATCTGCCAATATTTTCTTCACAGCTCCCACACCCCCATCATGACTGATGGAGGTGTAGAGGCTGGAAACATCCATACTGAAGAGAATACATTTATTTAAAGAGACAGAAATATCCTCCAATTTATTTAGGAAATCCCCAGTATCTTTAATAAATGATTGAGATTCAACCACAAACCTTCTCAAGATTCGATCAAGGTAGACAGAGACATTCGAGAACACACTGTCAACACCCGCCACAATAGGGCGACCCGGTGGCTTTGTTAAATTTTTATGTATTTTTGGTAGTGTGTAAATGACAGGTGTTCTCGGATGTCTATTAATCAAAAAATCTTTTTCTTCCTGTCCCACAATGCCTTTTTGAACTGCAACATCTATACATTTATTTAACTCCTTTTGGATAGCAAAAACAGGATTATAAGTAATAGGTAAATAAACCTCTTTGTCAGACAATTGGCGAGATATCTCTGATATATAATCACCCTTATTCTACATCACCGTGGCTCCGCCCTTATCGGCAGATTTAATTATATGATTGTTATTAATATTTAATAAACAAGCTCTATAATTTTTGGAAAAATTATAAACCCTACGATGGCATTTAAACCCCTTAGTACCAACCTTCTTTCTAAGTCTATTTACATCTAAATACACTTGTGAAATAAATGTACCTATACTTTTATGGTAATACTGTGGGTTGAGTTGCAATTTCCTGATGCTTAACATATGTCTACACTTAGACAAATCAATCCTGACATTATCAGATAGTATAGTATTCCCCTCATTACTCCTTAATGAAAAGAAAGACTTAAGTTTAATTTTTCTAAACAATCTATACAAATCTTGGTCAAGCTCAAAGAAATTACATTGATTTTGAGGGCAAAATGAAAGTCCCTTTTCCAAAACACACAGTTCATCTTCTTTAAGAACCTGGTCAGAGATATTAATAACCAGTTTGTCACCCCTTTCCGGGAATAGTTTGTCTATCATATTATTACTCCGATTACCTATTTCTTGCGCAGAGCCATACCGCTGCCCTGACGGGTACTGCGCGTCTTTGTGCCTTTCTCTGCATCTATGCTTCTTCCCGGAGTCGCTTGCCGCTGTTCCATCCGAGTCCCCCGTCGATTCCCCGGAGGTATTCTGAGGAATAACCTCCTTTCTCGATCTCTGTTGTCGCCGCCATCTTGGACCGGAAGTCCCGCCTCCTGACCTGTACTGTGGGTCATACTTCCAGCGGTAGACTCGATCAGTCGAGTAGTCCTCCTCATCACGAAGTAACTTTGATCGTTTTCTCTCCTCCAACATCTTGCGCAGCTCAGCCACCTGGGAATTAACCCCTGCAAGGATTTTATCGATCTCCTCCAAGGTAAGTGAAGACTTTAATTCTGCTTCTAAACGACCAACCTCAGATTGTTGATGTTCAAATTCTTTCTGCAAACACTCTACAGTAAGCACCAGAAGATCGAACGAGCATTTATTTAATATCAGCTTGAATTTTCTACAGTATTCTGCATTGTCCACCATCAGAGTAGGTCTGGCACTCATGCGAAGTCCACGGGGAATCCTTCTCACCCGGTAATATTCAGATAGTGTAGTTGAATGTAGTTCAAAGGCTACTTGTTTCTTAAGGGCTTTTTCATAATTGCTACCAGCTTTTTCAATTGGCAATACCCTGAGGAAGTCTCTTGATCCCAATGCTAAAGTGGTGATCCTGGAAGCCTCCAAATCCGTATAAGCAAATGTAGTTGTAATCAGCTCTGCATTAGTTTCAGTCTCCATTTTGCCGCAGTGCACGTAACTAGTGCAGCAATACAAACAATTCAAAATATCACAAAAAGTCCAGCACACACTGCAATGATATTAGGTGCACGCTATAGCTGGGTACTGCACAACCCAGCAAAAAATATTCAAAAGTAAAGAGATTAGCAGCACTCCAATGGAAAATTCTTCAGTATTTATTTCATAGCCAAGAGCACAAAAATGACAGCAACGTTTCGGACTACATGTCCTTCATCATGCCATAAATACATCATTTCCACATCCTCAAATACCCATTAGGAAACACCCACATCAACAAAACTTAACTCTTTCTACACCATACTAGAAAAATTTCTCAATAGCATATGTAGATATCCTAACTCTAGTTTTACTATATTATAATAAAAAACCTGTTCACCTTTACAGAAAGCAAGAAGTGAAATATTATACAATGATTAGGAGGCAATACACAATATTATAAAAAATATTGCAAAAAATACTTAGTATATTCATTTAAATTTCTTGTTTTTTTTCTTCTTTTTTCTTTGTTTCTATCATCACCACAAATTGCACACAGATTGGGGAACATCATATTTCTATATACAACACTATACATTCAGGAAAGAAAGGAGATTAGATAACCAATCTTACATTTTTTTTTTTTTTTTTAATTCTTTTCAAAACAAGCATATTTTACAAAAAAAAACAGTCATAATAAGTCATAATCCTTATTCATACCCAATGGTGATAGTGAATTTAAAGTAAAAATCCAGAATTCCCTTCCCAAGAGCCAATTTATGCGGGTACGACGCATTGTGTCAGATGACAAGACAAGTGAAATAAGGCTCAGGGAAATCTCTTTTTAAATAGAGGATATGATGAAAAACTTATTCAGAAGGAGATTGATAGATCAATGGAGATGACAAGAGAAAGTTTGTTGAAACCACAGGTTACATCTAAAGAGAAAAATGGGGACAGGCTTGTGTTTGTTTCTAAATTTAATGAATTGATTATACAAATGCAGAAAATTATTCATAAACACTGGTATATTTTGAAAAACTGTAATCCGGGTATACCAGAGTTCCAGAGTGTCCCTATGCCAGCCTATAAGAGGGGTTAATCTAAGAGATACTCTAGTCAAAGCAGATATTGGTAGTGTAAGAACTGATAAACAAAAAAATATTACTAGTAAAAATATGGGTTGTTATCCTGGTCTTAGATGCTCTCACTGTAACAACATGATAAAGGGGACAATTTTTGTTCATCCACAATCAGGAAAAAAAAATTTGGATTAAAGATTTTTTGACGTGCAATACTGATTATGCAATATATCTCCTTAAATGCCCATGTGGGCTAATTTATATAGGTGAGACGACCCGTAGGGTCCGTGATAGGATCACTGAACATAAATCGAGCATTAGGAGAAATAATTTGAAGTCCCCTGTAGCTACCCATTTTTTAGTGGCCCAACATAGAGTTAGTCAACTTAGGTTTCAAGTTTTGGAACATATTGCCTCCTGTAGACGAGGTGGTGATAGAGAACAGCATCTCAAACAGAGGGAGGCATTCTGGATTTTTACTTTAAATTCACTATGACCATTGGGTATGAATAAGGATTATGACATCTGTTTTTTTGTAAAATATGCTTGTTTTGAAAATAATTTAAAAAAAATAAATAAAAAAAAATCTAAGATTGGTTATCTAATCTCCTTTCTTTCCTGAATGTATAGTGTTGTATATAGAAATATGAGGTTTCCCAATCTGTGTGCAATTTGTGGTGATGAAAGAAATAAAGAAACAAAGAAAAAAAGAAGAAAAAAAACAAGAAAGAAGAAATTTAAATGAATATACTTAAATATTTTTACAATGTTTTTTATAATATTGTGTATTGCCTCCTAATCATTGTATAATATTTCACCTCTTGCTTTCTGTAAAGGTGAACAGGTTTTCGATTATAAAATAGTAAAACTAGAGTTAGGATATCTACATATGTTATTGAGAAATTTTTCTAGTATAGTGTAGAAAGAGTTAAGTTTTGTTGATGTGGGTGTGTCCTAATGGGTATTTAAGGAGGATGTGGAAATGATGTATTTATGGCATGATAAAGGACATGTAGTCCGAAACGTCGCTGTCTTTTTTGTGCTCTTGGCTATGAAATAAATACTGAAGAATTTTCCATTGGAGTGCTGCTATTCTCTTTACTTTTGCATAAAGTTTCTTAAGCAGACACTCCAAAATCTTATCCATAGGGTTCTTAAAAGCACAACTATCCTCAATAGGTATAGAATCCGCTTAGCCAAAGTGGAAATGGCACCTACCACCTTAGGCACTGTCTGCCAAGAATTCCTGATAGAATCTGCTATGGGATACATCTTCCTGAAAACGGGAGAAGGAGAGAATGGTATACCTGGTCTCTCCCATTCCTTAGCAATAATTTCCGAAGTTCTCTTGGGAACTGGAAAAACATCTGAATAAGAAGGAACTTCTAGATACCTGTCCAACTTACTCAATTTTTCTGGAGGGACCACGATAGAATCGCAGTCGTCTAGAGTCACCAAAACCTCCTTCAACAACAGACGGAGGTGTTCCAGTTTAAACCGGAAAGACATAACTTCTGAATCCGTCGGTAGCAGTGCGCTGATTCAGAAAGCTCACCTTCAGATAGGGGCTCCAATTCTGAGCCCTGTAAAGGCATTTCTGACCTCGCAATTAAAACGTCCGAAGGTGTGGTAGCCACAATGTCGTCCTTCCTCCTGCGTTTGCCTTGCAGGACGGGAAAGGCAGACAACGCTTCAGAAAGAGTAGAGGACATAACAATTGCTATGTCCTGTAGAGTAAATGCAGGAGAAACTGCAGAGGTATTGGACTGCGCCTGGGTAGGCGATAGGGACTGTGACGCTTTGGGAGAAAGATGAGGCATACCCCGATTCTCATTGTTACAGCCTTGAGAAGCATCCGCCTGATTTAAATCTGTATCACAAAACATTTGCTCCCTAAACTGCAAAGCCCTCTCAGTACACGAGGGGCAAAAAGTAATAGGAGATTCCACATGTGCAGACTATTATTATTATCGGTTATTTGTAGAGCGCCAACAGATTCCGCAGCGCTAGAAGATAGAACAAACATAATGAGCATGTAACAGTTTCCATGATAGCATAAGCAGTAAACTTTGACTTGCAACTAAAGAGTTAATAAGCAGCTCTAATAACAGATGCAGCTGCACTGTTAACCGTTAACCACCAAATCACAGATGATACCCAATTAAAATAAAGATCAAAAATACGATCAAATATAGTTATTAGGAAAAACCGGATCGTTAAACTTAGTCACTGCCGCCTCAACAGCTCTGCTGAGGCGCCTACCTGCCCCCTCAAAGTCGTCTGCGTTAATCACACACACTGCCTAAGATAATTTGCTCTAAATAAAAGACCATGCGGTCCCGGCAGAGAAGAGCTCCTTTCACACACTGCTCCACAGTAGCGATCCGGAAATGGAGTAGCGCAGCATCAGAGCACGGGAGACTAACCCCACCCTTCGTGGGCGTATACCAGTTATACCGATTGAGCTCTCAAGAACCGTGAGCCGTATGTCGCTGCATTGCAGCGAAACAGCCATGCGGTGAAAGTACTCTGACACCTCGCACCTATCTAAGAGGCACTACAGAGAAAAACAAATGGCTTTCAAGTATAGCCAAGTAGTTCACACAAACACCGGAAACAAGCTCCCATTAAATTATTCTCCCAGCGTCAGCCCATTCCATAAACGCTCCCACATATGAACATAAACGTGCCCAGAGTGATGTAAACTATCCACCCCCACCACCTCCTCAACCCTTTAAATGGAGGTCCTGGGTAAATTAAGGGGCTTGCAGATAAAAGTTAGCAGCGACTCCTGAGTTAACTCTGTACCAGAAAAAAAGAAAGCTGCACATACCTTGTTGCTGGTCAACAGCATGAAACGTCCCACAGCTACAAAGAAGTCTTCATTATCTTCTTGTCAATCTGTGGAGACATACAGGGCCTTAGTTAGCATGTCTAAGACCATATTGAGAAGGGCAGCATACAGTATGGGAGGCGCAGTGAGAAATTAATCCCACCAGTTCCCAATGACTTTAAGCCACCTGTAGCTCTGCTAACAAGAGACTGACCAGGTCCTGGCTACACCCTGTAGAAAAAAAAAATAGTACACACTGGCACCATTTGAAAATAAAAAAAACCTCTTGATTGAAGAAACTAAACTAACACCTCATTTTACCTCTTCCTAGTCTAACACAGGCAAAGAGAATGACTGGGGTGGGAGGGAAGATATATATATATATCTGCTGTGGTGCTCTTTGCCTCCTCCTGTTGACCAGGAGGCAATATCCCATAAGGATGAAATCCGTGGACTCATCGTATCTTGTAAAATAAATTTGGGTTCAGTGTCCCTTTAAGTCATAGTTACTAAGTCATTGTCATTGATATGTTGTACTGAACCCGAAAGGACAAACTGTTTTGTACCAATTTGCTGTTGTTATATTTGAATTCTATGTTTGAAACCTTAGGATATGGACTTTATCTGAAGATACGTTATACATCATATATGTTAAACATACATTATCTGACACATTAAACATAAAATATTTAACCTAGATGCTGTAAGGACAAAAAGAAAGAAGTATATGGACAAGATAATGATTTATGTATGTATCTTCTATGTATACCTTGTACGTTTTCAATTTTCTTTAGTAAAAATTATACGGAGGGCTACAAACTCATGACATTCTATTAGCTGATGAAATTGCTAGTAAAAACAAAACCTTCAAAAGAAAGATATTTGATGTCTAGAGAATGCATTGGTTCAAAGGGAAGAAACTTGCAAGACTCAAAGAACCTAATTTAAATACCTTTGAGGAGAAATTGGCTTTTAAAAAAGAGCTTGCAGATAAAACCTTAATCCAAACTCTTAAAAATGAAGAATCCTAGAAATTCTAAAATAATGCAAACTTAAACCATTCTTCTCACTCACACAAAAAGAAGATTTTTTTTTTCCCCAAATCTTGGGATATAGTTTTCTAGTAAGCTTCTAGCTAGAATTAAGGTTTCTACAACCTTAGCTGAAAAACCTCTCTATTTAGAATAAAGGAGTTCAATCCCAAACCTTCAGATGAAATGCTTGAGATCTTGAGTAAAAGGCCATGGAGGACAACTGGATATCAAAATGATATGTGCGCTCAAAGTTCTGTGTGGCCAAGCTGAAACAATCAAAATTACAGATAATTGCTCTTAGATTTGAGATATCACCCAGAGCAGAAGAACTGTTAGGGAAAAATGTAAGCAAGTCTTTAAATCCAGAAGTCGCCGGAAAGTTCCCTTTTCCTTGGGAACTATGAAGAGAGAGTGAAATAGAACACTGGCCTTGATCTGGAATCTGAACTGTAACTATTACTCCCATGAGTTCTAGATCCTTAACACAATGAAAAAAAGTATTGAGCCTTCACATGGTTCCTTGAAATGTAGAACAGAATAAACCTTCCCATGGGAGGGTTTAATTGGAAACCATTCTGTACCTCGGAGAAACTAGGAAACAGACTTTTGAAAAAGGCGTAAATTGCCCCCTATCAGAACCAAATCTGGATTGGGGACAGCACATTCATTTAGAAGAGGAGGAAGAAGATTTTTTTTTTTTTTTATTGTTTAGCCATGTCCTAGAAATATCTAGAAGATTTTTGTTCTTTAGAATAGGAGGATCTTGGTTCCTTGATTTACGAAAGGAATGAAAAAACTATTTGACGTTCTATTTGTTCCCTTAGACTTCTCGTCTAGAGGAAGAAAGGCTCCTTTACCTTCAGTAACAGGGGAATTATAGTGTCTAGATTTTAAAACCATGTCAGCTGACCAAGATCTGAGCCCCAAGGCTCTCCTTATTAAACAGACAGCACCATGTTCTTGGCATTTAATCTGAAAATGCCAACAATAGCATACACAGATAAAAGGAATATGCTGACTGAACATGCCTCAATTGACTTTGAAAATCTTCATCAACAGTATTATCGGACATCTGTTGAGAAAATAGTAGAAGCCACTGCCACACTGGTAATACTAAAAGCTGGATTAAACAAATAACCTGTTTGAAGAAAGGTCTGTCTTAGTGAAAAGACTTAAATTTCCTGTCCATAGAAAATTCTTAACTCGGGTTTTCCACCATTCTTAATTCTTTATTACAGAGATTTTAATTTTCTTATGAATCAATGCTATAATAGTCGTAAAATGACTTGTCATTTTAAAACTATTGACCCTGCTCTATTGCAAGGTTTAAACACACAGAGCAGGGCCGATAGTTGTAAAATTACATATTCTAACGGATTAGAGTATGTTATTGTTTGACTATTATGACCCTTTAAAATAAAGTATTTCTTATATATTATGGATTTATAAGAAAGGTTAAACTAAATACTTCCAAGTTCATTGTCAATTTGGGCAAACACTTAAAAAATAAAAATAAAAAAACTTCCATGTCCTACCACCTGTAAAACTCTAGTTTGGTCAGCATTGACATCAAGCCTTTCCACATAAAAAATAAATACGTATAATTTAAAAGGGACAGCCTAGTCCAAAATAAACTTTCATGAATTAGATAGAGAATGTAATTTTAAACAATTTTCCAATTTAATTTTATCACCAATGTTGATTTGTTCTCTTGGTATTCTTAGTTGAAAGCTAAACCTAGGAGGTTCATATGCTAATTTCTAAGTTCTTGAAGGCCGTCTCTTTTCTCAGGGCATTTTGACAGTTTTTCACCACTAGAGGGTGTTAGTTCATGTGTGTCATAGATAACACTGTGCTCACGCACGTGAAGTTCAGGTGAGCCAATTTAGATTGGCTAAGATGGATGTCTGTCAAAAGAACTGAAATACGTTTGCAGAGGCTAAGATACAAGGTAATCACAGAGGTAAAAAGTGTATTTATATAACTGTGTTGGTTGTGCAAAACTAGGGAATGTGTAATAAAAGGGATTATCTATCTTTGTAAACAATAAAAATTCTGGTGTAGACTGTCCCTTTAACTAAATACTCGCTTGCTCCTAACATCTGATTTCCAAAGCTTTCACTATAAGTTATCAAAATCAATACAATTTGAGGTAATCTCAGGGGCATTAAACTACTGGTTACTAACCTAAACCAGTCCAATGAAGCCCTCACAATCTACATCTTCATGGCCACTAAACTGGCCATAGCAAGATCCTGGAAGGTCGAGGGACCACCTCCCCTTTCCCAAGTTATATCCATCATCCAGTTTATAGGACAAATGGAACAATATTCATACAAGGTTCTTTAGAATTTCAAGGTGGACTCCTATTACGAGATCTGGTCTCCCTGGCCCTCCAAATCCCCAGACTGGGGACTTGCTCTCACTCCTAACCCTCCCACTTAGACCCCCCTATCACCATTGCCAAACTCTGTTTTTCTGCTAAAATTGTTCCACCTACCCCCCCCCCCTCTCTTCTTTTTTTTTTTTTCCTCTCTCTCTTCCCCCTACTCCCTGGGTCGCGCCCACCTCTTAACCTTACAGGTCTTTCTACAAAGCTATCTATACTGACAACCACTGCTGATATAACTATCCACTAGCCCTTCACGTTCTACAAGCCCCCTGAAAAAGAGACTTTTAGAAGCGCTCTATCGCACACTGATTAACACTCTCTGAACCGGCCGGACGCAGATGAATACTTTCGACTTAACCTTGGTACATCCTCTGCCTATATTTCTTTATAAATTTGTTAATGACCTCCATGTTGTATCAATATTACCATGTGTTTTCAGTGGCTCTGTTACCATATGCCTTAATAAGTCTCAATAAAAAAATAAAAAAAATAAAACATCCTGAAAATCTGCTCTGCCCTGGGTCATGAAGAATAGAGTTGAAAAACCCTTATATATCCAAACAACTTGTTCATTTCAGTACTGGGGCTGGAGATCTGCTGACGTCCTATACTAATGGGCTACAATATCTGGACTATAATTGCTGAAATTTCCTTGGCCTATTTGAAAGGACTGGTGACTTTCAGACACAAGGGAAGGATTCGTTTAATTTTAGTGATATATGAAGCTGACTCACCTGAAATAATATTTCTGATATGATTAATGTTGTGTAATTTTTTTGGAATGTCTCTAATTTCTATTTGATTATGTGAACTAATAAATAATTTCTATAGTTAAAGAAGAAAAAAAAAAAAAAAAAACACTACTGGTTACAACTACAGTAGCATGGTTACTACACGCCATGCTTGTCTTTTTTCCTCCTGTACCTGCAGCTCTTTAAAGCCATTAACTTATTTTAACCCATTACACAAGCTTATTGGTAAATCTCTGAATCTTTAGACTGGGCACCGCCATCTTGTAACACGTGTATTGTTGCATCTTATGACAGAATGACAGATCACAGATTAGTAATTCTACTGCCTTTTGACAGCTGTACCTTGCACTTTGGGTTAACTTTACACAACAGAAAACAGAAGCTTTACATATTTGCATTTCTTTTAACCTTAACGCCGTTGCGGTGTCCTATTCCATCCTAACCACGCCGGACTTTAGCCCTATTAGGACGGAATAGAACATCCGAGTCGTTTGGCTCTCCTGAAGCCAACAGCGCTTCCTGGATGGGATTGCGGTCTGAAGGGGCATGCCTAGCTTCATAGGGACGGCCCCATGACCCAATCCCATCATTGAAATCTCGCCATGACGTGCACGATCGCAGGATTTCAATTTGTCTACATCTGAACGTTGTAATTAGTATTGTCGGACAATTCCTGCCCTTAGTGCATAGCATGCAGGAAACTGAGATATCACGCTGGAAACAGATATCTGTAGTGATAAAGTTCAGCAGATTAGGGAATTCCAAAAAAATAACCCGGAGTTAGGCATATGTGTTCATGACTTTTAAATTTCCTTCTAGCTTCTTATTGGTCAAGCTGATGGAGGGAGTAACTACAAATTGAATTCAATGTTTAATTGCACTTATTAAAGGTGGAATCCGCTTATTTCTGTGTGTCCAAGTTTACTTTAAGGTGGTATCTTTTTCGCCAGCAGTGTAATTAACTATCAAATACATAGCTGACAGACATTTTAAAACGACATAGAAAAAAATGTAAAACAGCATTGTTAAACATACTCAACATCATAGTTAAAATAGCTCAGCATGCTAAGGCACTGTGGTTGAGCTCTGTAGCAACCCAAGGGTTGCAGATTCGATCCCCGGCGAGGTCCACTCAGCCTACCCAATACATACATACATACACTAAAAAACATAAAAATAGTATTAGATCCCCTAATATAGGGAATATAAGGGAGCTTACAGAAGACCACTAGCTGGTATTATACATGAAGATAAATAATCTAATTTACTCAAAAAGAAATGGTGATAGGTACAACTCTGAGTTTAGACCTTTAGGGAATAGTGTATCAAACTTGTAAATAAGCTACCTCTTTTCAATATCCCCTGCCCTCCATTGTCCGTGTACCTTATGAATACCCCAATATGACAAAACCTTTATTTTTCCTTTGTGTACCTCTTTAAAGTGCTTATACAGGTGCGTGTCTTTTATATTATTTTCAATATTGCATAAGTGCTCTCGTATTCTGTCTCTGAGACATTTGTCATATTAGGGTATTCATAGGGTACACGGATAATGGAGGGGATATTGAAAAGAGGTTGCTTATTAAAGAAGCAGAGCTTATTTACAAGTTTGATACACTATTCCTTAAAGGTCTAAAGTTGTACCTATCACTATTTCTTTTTGAGTAAATGAGATTATTTATCTTCATGTAGAATACCAGTTAGTGGTCTACCGTAAGCTCCCTAATATTCCCTATATTAGGGGTTCTAATACTATTTTTATGTTTATTAGTGTAACTATGATAAGTTGAGTATGTTTACCAATGCTGTTTTACATTTTCACTATGTCGTTTTAAAATGTCTGTCAGCTATGTATTTGATAGTTAATTACACTGCTGGCAAAAAAAAAAAAAAAAAAATAAGATACCACCGTAAAGTAAACTGGACACACAGAAATAAGCCGATTCCACCTTTAATAAGTGTAATTAAACACTGAATTCAATTTGCGATTACTCCCTCCATCAGCTTGACTAATAAGAAGCTGGTAGGAAATTTAAAAGTCATGAACACATATGCCTAACTTATTCTTGATAAAGCCCTCCTGAGGGTAAAACGCATAGAAGTTAAAAGGGACAGTCAACACCAGAATTTTTGTTGTTTACAAAGATAGATAATCCCTTTATTAGCCATCCGCAAGTTTTGCGCAACCAACACTGTTATATTAAAATACTTTTTTACCTCTGTGATTAACTTGTATCTAAGCATCTTCTGACAGCCCCCTGATCACATGACATTTTATTTATTATCTTATTATTGACTTTCATTTTAGCTAATTAATGCAGTGTCTGCCACAATCCACGGGCGTGATCACAATGTTATCTATATGGTTTGCATGAACTAGCTTTCCCCTGTTATGAAAAGTAAATAATAAAAGCATGTGATAAGAGGCGGCCTTCAAGGGTTAAGAAATCATCATATGAGCCTTCCTAGGTTTAGCTTCAAACTAAGAATACCAAGAGAACAAAGCAAAATTGGTGATAAAAGCAAATAGGAAAGTTGTTTAAAATTACATGCCCTATTTGAAACATGAAAGTTTTTTTTGGGACTTGACTGTGCCTTTAAGGCATATAGCATTTGTGCTAAATCACAGGACTACACTGGAAATTATAACCCAAGTTATTTTATTGGAATTCCCTAATCTGCTGAACTTTATCACTACAGATATCTCAGTTCCCTGCGTGCTATGCAATAAGTGCAGGAATTGTCTGATAATACGAATTACAAAGAAGGTATTGCTGCTGTGAGTTTGAAACAAACCGCTAAGGACAGCGGCGCTTCATTACAGAGAAAAACATCCAGGAGCGCAGCTTACCCGTGACGTCAGACGCCACTGGAGCACTGGATATTATAACCCCTGGTTACTTTATTGGAATTCCCTAATCTGTTGAACTTTATCACTACAGATATCTCAGTTTCCAGCGTGATATCTCAGTTTCCAGCGTGATATCTCCGTTTCCTGCGTGCTATGCACTAAGGGCAGGAATTGTCCGACAATACGAATTACAAAGATAAAGTACTGCTGCTGTGAGTTTGAAACAAACCGCTATTGACAGCCGCGATTCCTTACAGAGGAAAACATCCAGGAGCGGAGCTTACCCATGACAGACGCCATCGGTCACATGGGGTAAGACCGCAGTCGGAGTAAAACTCCTAAGCAGTAACAAGGCTGCTGCGTCTACAAGACCAAACTCTGATGCAGGGTTCCTAAGGCATTTAACTGTCTTACGTATATGGATAATATATCCCTCTTACCATATTAATATTTGATGGAATACTGGACATTTGCACTTTAATTAAGGTGGCAGATCCCACGGGGTGGTACGCTTCACGGAAGCCAGATATCCTACCAGCATATTAATTGGGACTTTGATACTATTGTAGCTTATGTGTTACACGATGCTTGCAAGTTAACAACTTATCATTAGGCTTTTTATACTTATTTGTCACAGTGATTTGAAGGGAGATGTCCCGATTTTATATTTATAATTTCTTTTATATATGCTAATTGTTTTAATAAATATACCATTAATATCTTAAACTGTCTAGCACCCTCACTTACTCCCCGTTTATAGTAGTACCTACATCGTTTGAAAATAGGATTGATTTGTTTTCTTTAGTGAGGAGTGCAATATCCATTTACCTAGCACACTACTATATATCCTTGTATTTAACCCATTCATGCCAGGTTGCAAGTGCTTAGATCGGAAAGAAGTTCTGATGTAAACACTTGCTGTAAAAATGAAATCGCTATCCTTGCTATCACGTGACTTCAAGGCTGGGATCGGATCATGGGACACACCCCCAGTCTGATTCTTGCTTGCGTCAAAGGGGGAGGCTGTAGGACGCCATGTAAGGTAGGACATTTCATGGCGTCCTTACGGCGTTAAAGCCCAGATCGGCATGGAATGTCCTAACAGCATGAAGGGGTTAAAGAGAGTTGCAGGCACAAAAGGAAAAACAATAGAATAGGGGAGTATTAACTGTACTACTCACGTTATACCTATCAGTTTAATGTCCCTTTAAGTAATTGATAGCACTTTGGAAGTGTTTATTGTGGGAAATTAAAAAATCCCAAAGACCTTACTCCTAAGATGACCCCATACTGAATATAAAATGTTTTTATTATGCTATGACTATGAAGTTTAATATAACAGCAGGCGCATTGTATGCAGTAAAAGAAGGTTGCTGAATTTTGCATTGCAGCATTGATTAAATCAGCAAATATGCATTTAAATTTAGCAACAAAGTCAACTTGTCTGGCACACGCTTACAAAAGTATGAATCATCAGAAAGTTAAGAAACAGCTCAATACAAACTGAGACAGCTGCAAAGTCACTGGTAATCAGATGTATAACCCTTTGCTCGATATTTAGTTTTTCACTTTTATAAGAGAAAATCATTGTGTATGCAATACCAGTGCTCTTAAAGAAGGCAAAATAAACAAACATTTGGTTTCGATCTTTATATCTTAACATACGCTCCAACTTGAGTTACTCTTATGAAGCAAATGAGCCAGCAATGATGTGCAGCTCCTGTGTACAATTAGCAACATGTTACCACTAATGACATTAAGATTAGGTGGTTTTACATTTTTGTTCCTCCACACAGCAGGATTTCTGCAGCTGCCCATGGTTCACAGAAAGAAAAGTTATATTATTCCAGAGTTTGATGTAAAAGGGACACTGAACCCAATTTTTTTTTTTCTTTCGTGATTCAGATAGAGCATGCAATTTTAAGCAACTTTCTAATTTACTCCTATTATCAATTTTTCTTTGTTCTCTTGCTTTCTTTATTTGAAAACGAAAGCATCTAAGCTAAGGAGCCAGCCAATTTTGATTCAGTACCCTGGACAGCACTTGTTTATTGGTGGGTGAATTTATCCACCAATCAGCAAGAACAACCCAGGTTGTTTAGCAAAAATGGGCCGGCATCTAAATCTACATTCTTGCTTTTCAAATAAAGATACCAAGAGAATGAAGAAAATTTGATTATAGGAGTAAATCAAAAAATTGCATGCTCTATCTGAATCACAAAAGAAAAAATGTGGGTTCAGTGTCCCTTTAAAGCAAAGTCACAGCTAATGATTCCAGCACATAAAGAACAAAATCAAAATATTAAAAAGGTACACTCCCTGCTATTTGTGTCTTCCTACTTACCTTTCTTATTTTATCTCCTTTTTATACCACAATACTTTTCTTTGCAATGAAAAAAAAACCTGTAGAACAAGAAAGCTATAATGGCCAGAGAAAGCGTTAGTATCCAGTAGATGAAGATCAAGGGCAATGATGCAACACTTTAATGCATTTATAGCTCCCCCTATCACATCTACAGAATACTGTGTGTGTATATATATATATATATATATATATATATATATACACACACACAAAATTTGGTTTAGCACACCTTACAAAAAGTTTATATACCCATCTTTGGGAGTGCTGCCAATGTGACCTAGTCAATACACAAACAAAAAAAAAGGTATTGGCGCATATATATATATATATATATATATATATATATATATATATATATATATATATATATATATATATATATATATATATATCGGTGGCCTAGCACTCCATCCACATCGATGCTTCTAGTGCCCGGGTGCAATCCTTATGATCTTGTCATTCTGGGAGTTCTACGCGGAGGCCGTGTTCCGCATTAGTTGAGACTATGAAAATTGTCTTGAAGAAGGCCTAAGAAAAGGCCGAAACGTCGACACTATACTTATATTACTACAATAATAAAGGCTATCTTTTGTATGAAGTCCTGTGAGTGCCCTCCATCTCTACTAACTGTATATATATATATATATATATATATATATATATATATATATATATATATATATATATATATATATATATATATATATATATATAAATTTAGCCTATACCAAATAAAGTAAAACATGCACTACTTATGTATCTTCTCACTCATTACCTTCAGCACTAATTCTCTTTAACACCATCAGTAATGTACCATTTCACCTAAGTGAAGGGCTTAACAAATGTTGGGCACTAAGAAGCATAGAAATCCTGAGTTGTTATCTGGCTCCAGCATTCATTGTTTTGGTAAACATTAAGCAGGGAGGGAGTAGATGTTGCTCTACTTTTAGCAGCAGTCAAATGTGGAATGGGTTATATGCAAGCCAGCATGGTGCATGAAAAGTTTCACCCAGCACTTATCAGTGGAGGCTGATGTTTGTGTTAGTGAAGCATAAAAGAAAGAGCAGCCCGTTTGAGAGAAATGGAATAAGGGCACATTGACCCCCTACTTCCCATAAGGAATGGATGGTTCCGCTGAAGGGGGTGGAGTATGATAGGAGGGGTTAAATACTCCTCCCCTGCTGATGGACGTCACAAGCAAGTCCAGGAGCAGCACGGTGGGAGGTTACCTGCAGGATGGAGTTGTTGCTGGAGGAACTGTTGGCGGCTGCCAGGAGGAATGGAGAGCAGTGGATCCGAGAGCGTTTGAGGGGAGAAGGTGCGGAGTCATCAGGAGCCCCAGTCAGGGGTGCAGAGGAAGGAGCGGGGGACGGCCGGCCATGAGGTCGAGGCCTCCAGAGCGCCTAAGTCCGGAGGTGTACGGCGCCAGGCTCAGGAATGGGAGCAATGGACCTGGCGGTCCTGTGGCAGTGCGGTCGGAGGGTGGAGGACGACTTTGTTCTGGTGCTGCAGGTGAGGTGCGGCCGTTAACGGCGCCAGCCGATGACGTCATGGACGGGCGACGTCAGGAAGAGCCAGGCGTAGCGCGTGGTAGGCGGAGGTCCGCGAGAAGGCTGTTAGGAGGTAAAGGGGGCCAGTGGCTATGGAGTAGTGGGGAGCCGGGGGATAAGGCTCAGTGAGGTGCGGATAGGGAGGCCGCAGTTAAGGCCGTTAGAGGGGAGGCCATGAATAAGGTCGCTCGAGGTGAGGCCGCTATTATGGCCGTTAGAAGGGAGGCCGCTATTATGGCCGTTAGGAGGGAGGCCGCAACTAAGGCCATGAGAGGGAAGGCCGGAAATAAGGCCGTTAGAATTGTGAGCCCGGGCGAAGGGGGAGGAGCTTATGCACAGAGTAAAAGTGTGCAGGGTGCGGTAGGCTGTGCTAGGGATCTGGCAGGGCCCATGGGGGGAGGGGAAGGCTCTCAAGGGGGTGTTTTGAAAGCATGCGGTGGGTCAGGAGTAGGTGGGGATGGTAGGGTGAGAGGGTGCACAAACAACAAAAAAAAAAAAAAAAAGGAAGGAAGGAAGGAAGGGAAAATAAGAAAGGAGGGAGATGGGGCCTTTACAGACAGTGGTGATGGTAGGGGACACACAAATAGGGGTAGGGGAATAGGGATTGTTCATATACAGAGGACAGTTGGAGGGGGGGGGCCTTTAAGGAGGGTAAGGGTAATTGGCTCCTTGGGTGGATAGGGTGGTGAGTGGAGTCACGAGGAGTGGAAGGTAGCTACCCCGGGATATGACGGTTGAAAAAGCAGGATGCTAATGGGATGTTTATTGTTGGTTACATTTCAGGGCCGGTGGAGGTGGACAGGAGGGGTGTGGAGGCCCCAGAAGCCAGGAGAAGGGAGGTTGCAGCACAGCAGAAGCCGGTTACGGAGCCGCCACTGGTGCTGGAGGCCGGTGGTAACTTCGATGAGGAGGAGGACCCTTTGGAAGGGACGTCAGCGGGACGAGGAACGGCTGGCCAGGTAGGGGATCTCTCTGCTCTGGCGCAGCTCATACAATTGTTGTCTCCTCCACGGAGGGAAAGGGGGGTGGGGCAGGGGAGTCAGGAGAGAGGGGCAGGGGGTGGCCGAGATGGGGGTAGGGGGAAGCTTAACCATGTGTCTCCCTCACAGCAAGCAGGGTCGGAGAGCAGAAGGGGGAGAGGTACCTCGCCCGAGGTCAAGGCAGGGGTGTCCGGCAGACGCCGAGGTCCCCGTTGAGACGGCCACGTGTGGGAGGCCGCAGTAATTCGCCCATGTGGGGACGGGTAGAGAGAGACCTGGGACGGAGCAGACACGGCAGGGGGCATTCCCCTGCAAGGCGGGACAACGTGCGCAGAAAACTGGATACCAGCAGAGGCCGGGAGAGCGACAGGGAGCGCAGGAGAGAGCCTGCGGCATTCCGCATGAGCGAGCCAGTGACGGTGCAGCAGCCAGCAGGTGAGGTGGTGGCTGGGGGCGCGCCAGTGGTGAGTGTTTCGGGAAATGGTGAGAGAGAAGCAATTGTGGAAGGTTTAAAGGGGTTGCTGTTGGCTCTGGAGAAGCCAAGCAGTGCTGGGAGCGCAGTAGCGGCGGCCTGGGTAGTGCCGGTGGTGGGGACATCGGGAGCAGTTCAGCAGGCGGCTGTCGGGGATCTGGCAGGAGTGACGCCGGTGGCGAGCGTAGGTGAGGTGATTCGGGTGCGGGAAGGGGCACTCAAGAGGCCCTGCTTATGCTCGGTCGGGCCTTTAGGCATCCACCTGACAAGTGAGTTGAGGGAAAAGAAAGTTCATAGAGATATTTTCCTTACTGCCGTTAGAGCATGTATTGGAGGTGAAGGACGACGAAAAGGAGAAGGGTAAAAAAAAAAGGAGGAGGAGGAGAGAAAGAAACAGTGGAGGAGGCTACCTAAGACGTTTGGGAACTAGTCCAGGGCCTTCTGTATCCTGGCCAGTGTAGTGTGTGAAAAATCCCCAGAACAGGGAGCCCCCTTGTTCTGTTGTTATTTTGATTAAATATCGAGTGCATACAGGACTTACGGTGGGGATGACTTGGTGGAGGTATGATGAGGGTTTTAGGCAACGAATGGCGGTCCGTCCGGAGATGAGGTGGGACGACAGGGACATGGGGATTTGGTTGGAAATGATGACCCCCTTACGGGGGAATTATGCCTTTTGAGGTTACAGACAGGCGAGCGGGAGCGGCGGTGCAGTTAGCGGGTCTGGAACGGCCATACGTAAAGGCCTGTGTTTCCAGTTCAATGAAGGGCAGTGTAGATTCGGGGCCTTGTGCAAGTATAAGCACGAGTGTTCCGTGTGCGGGGGAGATTCATTCCGGAGAAAAGTGTTTCAAGAAGGGTAGACGGGGGACCCGTCCAGGGGAGGTGGGTTCAGCGGGCACGGACACCGGTGAGAGTAGAAAGGATGGTGCCGTGGTTAGAAGCGTACGCCCGTGAGCGGGGGCTCGCGGAGTTGATTTTAACTGGTTTTAGTACGTGGTTTGTGATCCCGTACAGGGAGAAGGAGGGGTCGCTGTTTGTGGGGGAATTTGAAATCGGGGAGGGAATACCCGGAGATTTTGAGGAACAAATTGTGAAAGGAAGAGAGGTTGGGGAGAATGGCGGGCCCATTCCGGAACCTGCTGTTACCAAACCTGAGGGTGTCTCCGTTGGGGGTGGTACCCAAGAAGGTTCCGGGGCAATTCCGGATGATCCACCACCTGTCTTACCCGAAAGAGGGGTCTGTGAACGATGGCATCGACCCGGAGCTGGTTTCGGTCAAATACGCGTCCTTTGATAAGGCGGTGGCAGTAGTGAGAGCGGCGGGAAAGGGAGCATTGATGGCAAAGGCGGATGTTGAATCCGCCTTTCGCCTCTTGCCGGTTCACCCAAGGTGTCACCACCTCTTTTGTGGACCTCTGCCTCCCGATGGGCTGTTCGATATCCTGTTCTTATTTTGAAAGGTTCAGCTTATTTGTGGAATGGGTAGTGAAGAGGAAGGCAAGGAAGTTTTCAGTAGTACACTACTTAGATGATTTCCTATTTGTGGGCCCGGCGGGGACGACGGTATGCGAGTTGTTGGTCAAGGTGTTTGGGGAGGTAGCGCAGGATTTCGGTATCCGGTGGCGGCGGCAAAGTCCGAGGGTCCGTCCACGCTGTTAAGCTTCTTAGGCATTGAGGTGGATTCAGTCAGGATGGAGTGCAGACTCCCGGAGGAAAAAGTCCAGGGCCTGCAGTTAGTGATTGATGTGGCTTTGAGGAGCAAGAAGATAGTGTCACGGGATTTACAATCGCTATTGGGGAAGTTGAACTTCGCTGGCCGAATCATACCCATTGGGCGGGTATTTTTCCATAGATTGTCTCTGGCGATGGGGGGGGAAGTCACTGACCCTAGATTTCACATTCGTTTGTCAAAAGATATGAAGGAGGATTTGAGGGTGTGGAAAATCTTCTCGGAAGATTTTAATGGCAAGTTGTTGATTCAGGAGAGGGAGTGGTCAGACGACCAGCTTTGCTTATACACTGATGCGTCGGGGGCCCATGGCTTTGGGGCATTTCTGAACAGGGCATTGGTGTGCGGCAGCCTGGCCGCACGAGTGGGTGGAATGGGGGTTGACCAGGAACTTGACGTTTTTGGAGCTGTTTTCGTTGGTGGTGGCCCTGAGAATATGGCCGGAGCAGTTGAGTAACGAGAGGGTTTGTTTTCACTCTGACAATTTAGGCATGGTGTGGGCCATTAACCGCCTCACTGCAAATTCGCCGGCGGTAATACGGCTGCTAAGGGCTTTTGTGCTGGAGTGTTTGCGATGCAATATTTAATTTAGAGCAGTGCATGCCCCAGGGCGTTTTAACGTGATTGCTGATTCTTTGTCCCGATTCCAGTGGGACAGGTTCCGAGAGGTGGCCCCGGAGGCGGACACGGAAGGAGTTGAATGTCCGGGGGGTATCTGTGGCAGCTTGGTTACCAGGATCGTTGAGTATGGTGAAAGGGGCGCTAGCCCCTAGCACATGGGAGGGCCTACGCCCAAGTGTGGCAGCTGTGGTGGGGATTTGTGGAGCAGGAGCAAGTGCAAGGGGTAGGTGAAGAGGATCTGAGTGTGTTGTTGCAGTGGTTTAGGTACTGTGAGAGGGAGAGGCTGTCGCCTTCAGAATGTCGTAAGAGAATGGCAGCATTGGCCTTTTTATTTCAGATGTTAGGCGGGGAAGATTTGACTAAGATATTCGTGGTTCGCATGGCGGTTAGGGGTCTGTGCAGGAGCGGCACCAGGCCTGATGGCCGGAGGCCGGTTTCTTATGCCATTCTTGAAGGGTTAGTGGCTAGATTGAGGGAAATTTGTACTTTGCGACATGAATTTATATTGTTCAAAACAGCTTTTGTTTTGGGTTTCTTTGGGGCATTCAGGCTGTCAGAGTTAATGGGAAAGAACCGGGAGGATCGGAGTGGTCTGGGGAGGCAGGATGTGATGCTGAAAGATGGGGGTCGTAGAGTTGTGGGTACGGAGGTCCAAAACGGACCAGGAAGGAAAAGGGATATTGGTAAAGTTGCGGGAGATTGGGGGGATGCTGCTGCCCGGTGGGAGCAGTGCGAGATTTTCTTGGTACGACACACCAGTCCTCGGGGCCTTTGTTGGTGCATGCCGATGGCTCTTCCTTATCTAGATTCCAATTTACGTCGGTGTTACGAAAAGGTTTGGGTGCTATGGGGTTGAGGGGAGTTGACTTTGGGTCTCATTCGTTTCGGATTGGGGCGGCTACGGAGGCAGCAAAGTTGGGGCTTGGCAGGGAGGTCATTAGAAAGATTGTGAGGTGGACGTCTGAATGGTTTTGGGGGTATGTGAGACCAGGCTTGGTGTTATCAAAAGGGCCTGATGGGTTGTGATTTCTTTCATTCGACAGGTCCAGCGAGGTGTTGGATCGTAGGGCATTCCTACGTTTTTTGGGCACGAAAGGCAGCTGCGGTTAAAGAAAATGGGGTGCAAATGGGGTTTGCTAAAGACAGGGTGTACCTGAGGTGGTTTGGGATACGGGGTATGAAATGGGGTCAGGTAGTGGGAACGGTGGTAGAGTATGCCACAAGGTTCAGTCCACCTCAGGTGCTAGTGATTCACACGGGGGGGGGGAATGATTTAGGATTCATGCCCCAAAAAGACCTAGTGGAAGAGATGAAAATGGGTTTTGAGAGATTGTGTGAATTGTTCCCGGGGTGATAATAGTGTGGTCAGAGATTGAGAGTAGGCTAGTGTGGCGCTCAGCATGGGACCTTAGGAAGCTGGAGGAGTCTAGACGTAAGGTCAACAGAATGGTCAGTGCGTATGTGAGGAAGTTGGGGGGCATTGCACTCCGACATGTTGAATTTGAGGGTCTAGTAGGTGTTTCTACCTGAAGGATGGGGTGCATTTAAATGAGGTTGGGTTGCACCTTTTTAATTTTACGTTGAAGGAAGGGATAGAAAAGGCCTTGGCTTTGTGTGGCGGTACTCGCTGAGGGCGAGTTGTGGCGGGGTGCTTGCTACGGTCTATTGAGGCTTACGCCTGATGGATAGTGGCTGGTACTTTGGTTGATAACAGAAAGGAAGGTAAATGGTGGATGCCCCGCCCCAGAAAGGGTGGGGGCTTATAGAGAGGACAATAAGCAAGCACTGTGGGGAGTTTAAAGAGAAACAAAAGATTCTAAAGTGTTGAAAATAAAAGTTAAGTTGTTGATGTTTTGTTAATAAATAAGCTGCTGCCTTTTCTTTCCCAAACCTGTTGTCTGGTTTCATTTAAGTGTGCTGGAATGGATGAATTTGAAATGTGGGGTCAAGAGAGACATCAGATTCTGCAGTGCTATACAGGGGGAACAATAAATAGATAAGAAAGTAAAGTCAAACTGGAGCAGAAGGATCACATTATTATCTGGTCCCTGGCTTTTTGGTCTACAACAAGTTTGTCTAGCATTACATTAGTGTTTCCAGACAACATGGTTGAGAATAACAGCTTTAGGGTAATGTCATGGGGCTTTCCAAACAAATATGTGCATGTATCTGCAAAAAATAAATCCCACTGGCACTGGGAACAGAGTTCTATTTTTCAAATGAGGTATCTCATAACACTTATGTTCAGGTTTTGTGCACAATTGGGTTGCCATCAAGCCAGTATTGTTTGTTTTTTTTAACAAACATTGTGGGCTAGATTACAAGTGGAGTGCTAATTTATCGTGCGCCCTCAAATGGGCAAATTTGCCCGTTTGCGGGCACGCAATATATATCCATCAATTACAAGTGGTAGCAATTAGCGCTCAGAAAATTAACCAGAGATCAGATCTCTGGTTAAATTTTCTCAAAGTGCCCCAAATGCCCCCAAAATAGAGGATCTATTTTATTTTTTGCATTTAGGAGCAATGCACTTTCACAGATCTGCTTTTTGACAGCTGTACCTTTCACTTAAGCTCACATAATATAGGTTACATTTTTGAAGTTTTTTCACAGTTTAAAAGTTAAATTACAAATATAAGCTCCAAAAGGGAAGCACCCAGTGTAAAAATGCAGAGCTTCACATACTAATACTTATAATTGGTTAAATAAGAGAATTACTTTTAAGACATCTGCAGGCACACAAGTAAAAATAATAGCATGGTGATAGTAACCATTCTATTGTAGTGGTACTCAGCAGTTTAATTTCCCTTTAAGTCTGAGTTTGCTCGCCTACAGTATGCTGCAGGGGCATACACAGACACTGATTGGTGCATACAGTCCATAGTGCTAAAGCAATATTTGCGCTTAACTAAGTAATACCAGTGCACGCTAATGTGTGCTGATATTACAAGTTAGGTACAATGCGAACTCAACCTCGCGTTCGCATTGCACGAAAGCATTGCGCTCACAAAAGCGCTTTTCCATAGGCTCCAATGTGAGCCTCGTTCTGATGCCATCATACGGCACAGAACATAAGCGCAGCAAAGGGTGTAATTAGCGCAGTAATTTTAAATATTTATGTATATGAATATATACATACAGGTATACCTCACTTTACAGCGCTTAACTTTACAGCGATTCGCTAATACAGCGCTTTGTGGAGCTGAAGTTCAACCTCCACGGATTATGAAATAGTGCTGTAATAAGTGACTGGCCCCATTTTGTTATCCGCAGTTCACTCTGTTTACATCATTACAGTGCAATCTGTGTCTCAGTGCTATAGTTTGGCAAATTTTACAGGTACAGTATTTATGAAATACTAATTGAATACTGTGCTGTGCTAGTGTTAAACTAAACATAGCACTATTGCACCCCTAATATATGCTAGTTCAAACATGTTTTCAAGTTTTTAAACACACTGGCAAGTGGAAAGAAAGCTAAAACTGCTTTGTTTCACTTTAAGACGGTTTTCACTTTACAGCAGGGCTCCGGTCCCTAACCCGATGTATGAGCGGGGTATACCTGTATATGTATTAATATGTGTATATACACAAATATATATGTATATAAGCATATACATATATATTTACTGGGAACACACAGTTCCCATAGACTGCAATGTAAAGGCACTTTAACCCCTTAAAACTGCCTAGTGTTTTATGGGGGGGGGGGGGGAATGCTACTTAATATCGCTTTAAAGTTATTTGTACACGATAGAACATTATCTAGCTAAACAAAAATTATAAAGTACAGGAAACATTTCAATATGTAGATTTTAGGGTTGCACCGATACTAGTATCGGTATCAGTGCCGATACCAAGTATTTGCATGAGTACTTGTACTCGTGCAAATGCACAGATACTTAAACCAATACCTCCACTTCCTACCCATATTTGTGGTGTTTTTTTCAAACTGCGTGTTCCCATTTCATTTTAAACTGGAGTGGAGACTAAACTAAAAAAAAAAAAAATTGTTTACTACTGTTCTGCCAATACAAATTGCTGTTATTTGTATTATTGTAGGAGAGATCACTGTACCTCGTTCAGACAAACCCCTGAAGTACTGGGCAGTTAATAAACAGATTCCCAGCTCTGGCTAAAATGGCCCAAAAATATCTTTCTGCCCCATGCAGTAGTGTGGAAAAGTGAAAGACTGTTCAACTTAGAGTCGAACCTCCATACAAATGTCAGATTGAGGTTATATAACAGCCCTACAACCCAATTGCATCACCCCTTTAAATTTAAAATTTTACTGTAATATTTTTTTATTTATAAACATGTTCAGTGAACTTTGTGACAAATAAAACTTTTATTATTTCATAATGTCTTTTGAATTACAGTCCTTTATAATTATAAAGAAGTAATCTTAAATAATTAGTATTGTGCTTGGTAAACTGTCACATGACATAAAAAAAAAAAAAAAAAAAAAAGAAGATCGGTAATTGGTATCAGCGAGTATTTGAAAACAAGTATCGGTACTTGTACTCGGTCATAAAAAAAAATAAAAAATGGTATTGGTGCAACCCTAGTAGATTTTTTTTTAATCTTTTACAAAGCCAGTATATTACATTATGTAAATCATGGCAGTTCTCTCAAATGACATTGGCAGTGACCTTTCTTCACTAAAAAGATTCCAAAGAATCAACAGAACATCTTGTGTTATAAGCAAGAATATCAGGTGAAAATAAAATATAATTGAAAACATTCAAATAAAATTAACAAACAGCAAAAACAATTAATAAATAAAACACAAAAATCATCATAGGGTCAAATGATACATCATGGGCCATATTATTAAAATATAAATGGACAGAGAAAGATTATTAAAAAACTGTGCTTTTATTGGATCCCAAAATATGTATTAGACATGATCATCTTTGATTGCAATATAACTGCCAAAAAAACATAATTTATGCTTATAGATAAATGTATTTCTCTTGTGGTGTATCCAGTCCACGGATCATCCATTACTTGTGGGACATTCTCCTTCCCAACAGGAAGTTGCAAGAGGATCACCCACAGCAGAGCTGCTATATAGCTCCTCCCCTAACTGCCATATCCAGTCATTCGACCGAAACTAGCCGAGAAAGGAGAAACCATAGGGTGCAGTGGTGACTGTAGTTTAAAATTTAGACCTGCCTGAAAAGGACAGGGCGGGCCGTGGACTGGATACACCACAAGAGAAATAAATTTATCAGGTAAGCATAAATTATGTTCTCTTGTTAGGTGTATCCAGTCCACGGATCATCCATTACTTGTGGGATACCAATACCAAAGCTAAAGTACACGGATGAAGGGAGGGACAAGGCAGGTACTTAAACGGAAGGGACCGCTGCCTGTAGAACCTCTCTCCCAAAAATAGCCTCCGAAGAAGCAAAAGTATCAAATTTGTAAAATTTTGAAAAAGGTATGAAGCGAAGACCAAGTCGCCGCTTTGCAAATCTGTTCAACAGAAATCTCATTTTTAAAGGCCCAGGTGAATGCCACAGCTCTAGTAGAATGAGCTGTAATCCTTTCAGGGGGCTGCTGTCCAGCAGTCTCATAGGCTAAGCGTATTACGCTCCGAAGCCAAAGAGAAAGAGAGGTTGCCGAAGCCTTTTGACCTCTCCTCTGCCCAAAGTAAACAACAAACAGGGAAGATGTTTGACGAAAATCTTTAGTGGCTTGTAAGTAAAACTTTAAAGCACGGACTACGTCCAAATTATGTAAAAGATGTTCCTTCTTTGAAGAAGGATTAGGACACAATGATGGAACAACAATCTCTTGATTGATATTCTTGTTAGAAACTACCTTAGGTAAAAACCCAGGTTTTGTACGCAGAACTACTTTATATGTATGGAAAATCAGATAAGGAGAATCACATTGTAAAGCTGATAACTCAGAGACTCTACAAGCCGAGGAAATAGCCATCAAAAACAGAACTTGCCAAGATAAAAGTTTGATATCAATGGAATGAAGGGGTTCAAACGGAACTCCTTGAAGAACCTTAAGAACCAAGATTAAGCTCCATGGAGGAGCAACAGGTTTAAACACAGGCTTAATTCTAACCAAAGCCTGAAAAAATGCCTGGACGTCTGGAACCTCTGCCAGACGCTTGTGCAAAAGGATAGACAGAGCAGAAATCTGTCCCTTTAAAGAACTAGCTGATAATCCTTTAGCCAAACCCTCTTGGAGAAAGGACAATATCCTAGGAATCCTAACCTTACTCCATGAGTAATTCTTGGATTCACACCAATGAAAATATCTGCGCCATATCTTATGGTAGATTTTCCTGGTTACAGGCTTTCGTGCCTGTATTAAGGTATCAATGACTGACTCTGAGAAGCCACGCCTTGATAAAATCAAGCGTTCAATCTCCAGGCAGTCAGTCTCAGAGAAATTAGATTTGGATGATTGAAAGGACCTTGTAGTTGAAGGTTTTGTCTCAGAGGCAGAGGCCAAGGTGGAAAGGATGACATGTCCACCAGGTCTGCATACCAGGTCCTGCATGGCCACGCAGGCGCGATCAAGATCACCGATGCTCTCTCCTGTTTGATTTTGGCAATCAGTCGAGGGAGCAGAGGAAACGGTGGAAACACATAAGCCAGGTTGAAGAACCACGGTGCTGCTAGAGCATCTATCAGCATCGCTTCTGGGTCCCTGGATCCGTAACAAGGAAGCTTGGCGTTCTGGCGAGACGCCATGAGATCCAATTCTGGTGTGCCCCAACGATGAACCAATTGAGCAAACACCTCCGGATGGAGTTCCCACTCCCCCGGATGAAAAGTCTGACGACTTAGAAAATCCGCCTCCCAGTTCTCTACACCTGGGATATGGATCGCTGATAGATGGCAAGAGTGAGTCTCTGCCCAGCGAATTATCTTGGAGACTTCTAACATCGCTAGGGAGCTCCTGGTCCCCCCTTGATGGTTGATGTAAGCCACAGTCGTGATGTTGTCCGACTGAAATCTGATGAACCTCAGTGTTGCTAACTGAGGCCAAGCTAGAAGAGCATTGAATATTGCTCTTAACTCCAGAATAATTATTGGGAGGAGTTTCTCCTCCTGAGTCCACGATCCCTGAGCCTTCAGGGAATTCCAGACTGCACCCCAACCTAGAAGGCTGGCATCTGTTGTTACAATTGTCCAATCTGGCCTGCGAAAGGTCATACCTTTGGACAGATGGACCCGAGATAGCCACCAGAGAAGAGAATCTCTGGTCTCTTGATCCAGATTTAGCAGAGGGGACAAATCTGTGTAATCCCCATTCCACTGACTGAGCATGCATAATTGCAGCGGTCTGAGATGTAGGCGCGCAAATGGCACTATGTCCATCGCCGCTACCATTAAGCCGATCACTTCCATGCACTGAGCCACCGAAGGGCGCAGAATGTAGTGAAGAACACGGCAGGAATTTAGAAGCTTTGATAACCTGGACTCCGTCAGGTAAATTTTCATTTCTACAGAATCTATCAGAGTTCCTAGGAAGGAAACCCTTGTGAGGGGTGATAGAGAACTCTTTCCCTCGTTTACTTTCCTCCCATGCGACCTCAGAAATGCCAACACTATGTCCGTATGAGATTTGGCAATTTGGAAGTTTGATGCCTGTATCAGGATGTCGTCTAGATAAGGGGCCACTGCTATGCCCCGTGGTCTTAGGACCGCCAGAAGAGACCCCAGAACCTTTGTAAAAATTCTTGGGGCTGTAGCTAACCTGAAGGGAAGAGCCACAATCTGGTAATGCCTGTCTAGAAAGGCAAACCTTAGGAACCGATGATGATCTTTGTGAATCGGTAAGTGAAGGTAAGCATCCTTCAAATACACTGTGGTCATGTACTGACCCTCCTGGATCATAGGTAGGATTGTCCGAATAGTTTCCATTTTGAATGATGGAACTCTGAGGAATTTGTTTAAGATCTTTAGATCCAAAATTGGTCTGAAGGTTCCCTCTTTTTTGGGAACCACAAACAGATTTGAATAAAATCCCTGTCCTTGTTCCATCTGTGGAACTGGATGGATCACTCCCATTATTAGGAGGTCTTGCACACAGCGTAAGAATGCCTATTTCTTTATCTGGTTTACAGATAATCTCGAAAGGTGAAATCTTCCTTGTGGGGGGGAAGCTTTTAAGTCCAGAAGATATCCCTGAGATATGATCTCCAACACCCAGGGACCCTGAACATCTCTTGCCCACGCCTGGGCGAAGAGAGAAAGTCTGCCCCCTACTAGATACGTTGCCGGATAGGGGGCCGTTCCTTCATGCTGTCTTAGAGGCAGCAGCAGGCTTTCTGGCCTGCTTGCCTTTGCTCCAGGCCTGGTTAGATTTCCAGGCCGGCTTGGATTGCGCAAAAGTTGATGCTGCACCTGCCTTGAAGTTTCGAAAGGCACGAAAATTAGACTGTTTGGCCCTTGATTTGGCCCTGTCCTGAGGAAGGGTATGACCCTTACCTCCAGTAATGTCAGCAATAATTTCCCTCAAACCAGGGCCGAATAGGGTCTGCCCCTTGAAGGGAATGTTAAGTAATTTAGACTTTGAAGTCACGTCAGCTGACCAAGATTTAAGCCATAGCGCCCTACGCACCTGGATGGCGGATCCAGAATTCTTAGCCGTTAGTTTAGTCAAATGAACAATGGCATCAGAAACAAAAGAATTAGCTAGCTTAAGTGTTCTAAGCTTGTCAAGTATTTCAGTCAATGGAGTAGCTGTCTGAAAGGCCTCTTCCAGAGACTCAAACCAGAACGCCGCAGCAGCAGTGACAGGAGCAGTGCATGCAAGGGGCTGCAGGATAAAACCTTGTTGAATAAACATTTTCTTAAGGTAACCTAATTTTTTATCCATTGGATCTGAAAATCACAACTGTCCTCGACAGGGATAGTGGTACGCTTTGCTAAAGTAGAAACTGCTCCCTCCACCTTAGGGACCGTCTGCAATAAGTCCCGTGTGGTGGCATCTATTGGAAAAAAAAAATTCTAAAAATAGGAGGGGTGAAAACGGCACACCGGGTCTGTCCCACTCCTTAGTAATAATTTCTGTAAACCTTTTAGGTATTGGAAAAAGGTCAGTACACACCGGCACAGCGTAGTATTTATCCAGTCTACACAATTTCTCTGGCACTGCAATTGTGTCACAATCATTCAGAGCAGCTAAAACCTCTCCAAGCAACACCCGGAGGTTCTCAAGCTTAAATTTAAAAGTAGACATATCTGAATCAGGTTTCCCCGAGTCAGAGACGTCACCCACAGACTGAAGCTCTTCCTCAGCTTCTGCATATTGTGACGCAGTATCAGACATGGGCCTTGAAACATCTGCGCGCTCTGTATTACGTTTAATCCCAGAGCTATCGCGCTTTCCTCTGAATTCAGGCAGTCTGGCTAATACAGCTGACAGGGTATTATCCATGATTGCCGCCATGTCCTGCAAAGTAATCGCTATGGGCGTCTGATGTACTTGGCGCCATTTTAGCGTGAGTCCCTTGAGCGGGAGTCAAAGGGTCCGACACGTGGGGAGAGTTAGTCGCCATAACTTCCCCCTCGTCAAAATCCTCTGGTGATAATTCTTTTAAAGATAACAGCTGATCTTTATTGTTTAAAGTGAAATCAATACATTTAGTACACATTCTCCTATGGGGTTCCACCATGGCTTTTAAACATAATGAACAAGGAGTTTCCTCTATGTCAGACATTTTTATGCAGACTAGCAATGAGACTAGCAAGCTTGGAAAACACTTTAAATCAAGTTAACAAGCAATATAAAAAAAAATGTTACTGTGCCTTTAAGAGAAACAAATTTTGCCAAAATTTGAAATAACAGTGAAAAAAGGCAGTTAAACTAACAAAATTTTTACAGTGTATGTAACAAGTTAGCAGAGCATTGCACCCACTTGCAAATGGATGATTAACCCCTTAATACAAAAAACAGATTAACAAAACGAAAAATATGTTTTTTAAACAGTCATAACAACTGCCACAGCTCCTACTTTTGAAGCCTTTTGAGCCCTTCAGAGATGTCCTATAGCATGCAGGGGACTGCTGAGGGAAGCTGAATGTCACAGTTTGTAATTTTAACTGCACCAACTGTAACTTTTATACTGTAACAGTGGAAAGCCTCAGGAAACTGTTTCTAGTTAAAAATAAAGCCAGCCATGTGGAAAAAACTAGGCCCCAATAAGTTTTATCACCAAAGCATATATAAAAACGATTAAACATGCCAGCAAACGTTTTATATTGCACATTAATCAGAGTATATACCTCTGATAGCAAGCCTTTAACTTACATTAATCCGGTATCAGCAGCATTTTCTAGCAAATTCCATCCCTAGAAATACTTAACTGCACAAACTTTATTGCAGGATACCCTGCACGCCATTCTCCCTCTGAAGTTACCTCACTCCTCAGACATATGTGAGAATAGCAGTGGATCTTAGTTACTTCTGATATGATCATAGAAAAACACAGGCAGATTCTTCTTCTAAATGCTGCCCGAGATAAAATAGCACAACTCCGGTACCATTTAAAAACAATAAACTTTTGATTGAAGAAAAAACTAACTATATGTTACCACTTTCCTCTTACTACCTCCAGCTATGTTGAGAGCTTGCAAGAGAATGACTGGATATGGCAGTTAGGGGAGGAGCTATATAGCAGCTCTGCTGTGGGTGATCCTCTTGCAACTTCCTGTTGGGAAGGAGAATATCCCACAAGTAATGGATGATCCGTGGACTGGATACACCTAACAAGAGAAAATGGATGTTTATATGGACTAGACATGTGAATTCAGTGATTTATTTCTCAATTGAATGCTGAATATGGCCTTGGGTACCTGTATCTCTAACTTTTCAGTGGCAGATTTACTCTTGTGAAAGTGCAAATATCTGGATTAGCAGAGATCTTCCTCTGTTGCGCTTTCCACACAAAATAGTGCTGAAAAGAGAAAAATTCCACTACCTGTGGACATTTTTGGCATTCTTTTGAGAGATGCATTATTTTACTTGATTCAACAGAGGTCTAGTAATATACTCAGGTGGGGGAGGGGTGTTAAAGAGACAGTCTAGTCAAAATTAAACTTTCATGATTCAGGTAGAGCATGCAATTTTAAACAACTTTCCTATTTACTTTTATCATCAAATTTGTGATGTTCTCTTGGTATTCTTTGTTGAAAGCTAAACCTAGGTAGGCTCATATACTAATTTCTAAGCCCTTAAAGGCTGTCTCTAATTGTAGGGCTGGGCGATATGGGGAGAACCATTTAAAAAAAAACAAAAAAACAAAAAACGTGATTGCGATTTAATTAAAAACAGAATTTATGCTTACCTGATAAATTACTTTCTCCAACGGTGTGTCTGGTCCACGGCGTCATCCATTACTTGTGGGATATTCTCCTCCCCCACAGGGAAAGGCAAGGAGAGCACACAGCAAGAGCTGTCCATATAGTCCCTCCCAGGCTCCGCCCCCCCAGTCATTCGACCGACGGTTAGGAGAAAAAAAAAAAAAGGAGAAACTATAGGGTGCCGTGGTGACTGTAGTGTATAGAGAAATACATTTTTCAAACCTGATTAAAAAACCAGGGCGGGCCATGGACCGGACACACCGTTGGAGAAAGTAATTTATCAGGTAAGCATAAATTCTGTTTTCTCCAACATTGGTGTGTCCGGTCCACGGCGTCATCCTTACTTGTGGGAACCAATACCAAAGCTTTAGGACACGGATGAAGGGAGGGAGCAAATCGGGTCACCTAAACGGAAGGCACCACGGCTTGCAAAACCTTTCTCCCAAAAATAGCCTCTGAAGAAGCAAGAGTATCAAATTTGTAGAATTTGGCAAAAGTGTGCAGAGACGACCAAGTCGCTGCCTTACATATCTGATCAACAGAAGCCTCGTTCTTGAAGGCCCATGTGGAAGCCACAGCCCTAGTAGAGTGATCTGTGATTCGTTCAGGAGGCTGCCGTCCGGCAGTCTCATAAGCCAATCGGATATGCTTTTCAGCAAGAAAGAAAGAAAGAAAGAGAGAGAGGTAGCAGTAGCTTTTTGTCCTCTCCTCTTACCAGAATAAACGACAAACAAAGAAGAAGTTTGTCTGAAATCCTTTGTTGCTTCTAAATAGAACTTTAAAGCACGGACTACATCTAAATTGTGTAACAAACGTTCCTTCTTTGAAACTGGATTCGGACACAAAGAAGGGACAACTATTTCCCGGTTAATATTCTTGTTGGAAACACTTTTGGAAGAAAACCAGGCTTGGTACGCAAAACAACCTTATCTGAATGGAACACCAGATAGGGTGGATCACACTGCAAAGCAGATAGTTCAGAAACTCTTCTAGCAGAAGAAATAGCAACCAAAAACAGAACTTCCCAAGATAGTAACTTGATATCTATGGAATGTAAGGGTTCAAATGGAACCCCTTGAAGAACTGAAAAAAACTAAATTTAGACTCCAGGGAGGAGTCAAAGGTCTGTAAACAGGCTTGATTCTGACCAAAGCCTGTACAAAAGCTTGTACATCTGGCACAGCTGCCAGTCGTTTGTGTAACAAGACAGATAGAGCAGAAATCTGTCCTTTTAGAGAACTCGCTGACAATCCCTTATCCAAACCTTCTTGGAGAAGGAGAGGATCCTGGGAATTTTAATCCATGAGAATCCCTTGGATTCACACCAACAGATATATATTTTCCATATTTTATGGTAAATCCTTCTAGTCACAGGTTTTCTGGCTTGGACCAGAGTATCTATCACTGAATCTGAAAACCCGCTCTTGGATAAAATCAAGCGTTCAATTTCCAAGCAGTCAGCTGGAGAGAAACTAGATTTGGATGTTCGAATAGACCTTGTACTAGAAGATCCTGTCTCAAAGGTAGCTTCCCTGGTGGAGCCGATGACATATTCACCAGGTCTGCATACCAAGTCCTGCGTGGCCACGCAGGAGCTATCAGAATCACTGAGGCCTTCTCCTGTTTGATCCTGGCTACAAGTCTGGGAAGGAGAGGGAACGGTGGAAACGCATAAGCTAGGTTGAACGACCAAGGCATCACTAATGCATCCACTAGAGTCGCCTTGGGATCCCTGGATCTGGACCCGTAGCAAGGAACCTTGAAGTTCTGACGAGACGCCATCAGATCCATGTCTGGAATGCCCCATAATTGAGTCAACTGGGCAAAAACCTCCTGGTGGAGTACCCACTCCCCCGGATGGAAAGTCTGACGACTCAGATAATCCGCCTCCCAGTTGTCTACTCCTGGGATGTGAATTGCAGATAGATGGCAGGAGAGATCCTCCGCCCATTTGATGATCTTGGCTACCTCTCTCATCGCCAAGGAACTCTTTGTTCCTCCTTGATGGTTGATGTAAGCTACAGTCGTCATGTTGTCTGACTGGAATCTTATGAATCCGGCCTTTGCTAGTTGAGGCCAAGCCCGGAAAGCATTGAATATCACTCTCAGTTCCAGGATGTTGATCGGGAGAAGAGACCATAGACCCTGAGCTTTCAGGGAATCCCAGACCGCGCCCCAGCCTAATAGACTGGCGTCGGTCGTGACAATGACCCACTCTGGTCTGCGGAAACTCATTCCCTGAGACAGGAGATCCTGTGACAACCACCAACGGAGTGAGTCTCTGGTCATCTGGTCTACTTAAATCTTTGGAGACAAGTCTGTATAGTCCCCATTCCACTGCTTGAGCATGCACAGTTGTAATGGTCTTAGATGAATTTGAGCAAAAGGAACTATGTCCATTGCTGCAACCATCAACCCTACTACTTCCATGCACTGAGCTATGGAAGGCTGCAGAATAGAGTGAAGAACTTGACAAGCGTTTAGAAGCTTTGACTTTCTGACTTCTGTCAGGAAGATCTTCATTTCTAAAGAATCTATTATCGTTCCCAAGAAGGGAACTCTTGTCGACGGAGACAGGGAACTCTTTTCTACGTTCACCTTCCACCCGTGAGATCTGAGAAAGGCTAGAACAATGTCTGTATGAGCCTTTACTTTGGAAAGAGACGACGTTTGGATTAGAATGTCGTCCAGATAAGGTGCCACTGCAATACCCCTTGGTCTTAGAACCGCTAGAAGGGACCCTAGCACCTTTGTGAAAATCCTTGGATGATCTTTGTGGATAGGAATATGTAGATACGCATCCTTTAAATCCACGGTAGTCATAAATTGACCCTCCTGGATTGTAGGTAAAATTGTTCAAATGGTTTCCATTTTGAACGATGGAACTCTGAGAAATTTGTTTAGAATTTTTAAATCCAGAATTGGTCTGAAAGTTCCCTCTTTTTTGGGAACTACAAACAGATTTGAGTAAAACCCCTGACCTTGTTCCACAGTTGGAACTGGGTGTATCACTCCCATCTTTAACAGGTCTTCTACACAATGTAAGAATGCCTGTCTCTTTATTTGGTTTGAAGATAAGTGAGACATGTGGAACCTTCCCCTTGAGGGTAGTTCCTTGAATTCCAGAAGAAAACCCTGAGAGACTCTAGTGCCCAGGGATCTAAACATTTCTTGCCCAAGCCTGAGCAAAGAGAGAGAGTCTGCCCCCTACAAGATCCGGTCCCGGATCGGGGGCTACCCCTTCATGCTGTTTTGGTAGCAGCAGCATGCTTCTGGGCCTGTTTACCCTTGTTCCAGCCTTGCATTGATTTCCAAGCTGGTTTAGTCTGGGAAGCGTTACCCTCTTGTCTAGAGGCTGCCGAGTTGGAAGCCGGTCCGTTCCTGAAATTGCGAAAGGAACGAAAATTGGACTTATTCTTAGCCTTGAAAGGCCTATCTTGTGGGAGGGCATGGCCCTTTCCCCCAGTGATGTCTGAAATAATTTCTTTCAATTCTGGCCCAAAAAGGGTCTTACCTTTGAAAGGGATATTAAGCAATTTTGTCTTGGAAGATACATCCGCCGCCCAAGACTTTAGCCAGAGCGCTCTACGCGCCACAATTGCAAACCCTGAATTTTTCGCCGCTAATCTCGCTAACTGCAAAGCGGCGTCTAAAATAAAGGAATTAGCTAACTTGAGTGCGTGAATTCTGTCCATGACCTCCTCATATGCAGTCTCCCTACTGAGCGACTTTTCCAGTTCCTCGAACCAGAACCACGCCACTGTAGTGACGGGAATAATGCACGAAATAGGTTGAAGGAGGTAACCTTGCTGCACAAAAATCTTTTTAAGCAAACCCTCCAATTTTTTATCCATAGGATCTTTGAAAACACAATTGTCCTCAATAGGAATGGTCGTGCGCTTGGCTAGAGTAGAAACCGCCCCCTCGACCTTAGGGACTGTTTGCCATGTGTCCTTCCTGGGGTCGACCATAGGGAACAATTTCTTAAATATAGGAGGAGGGGCAAAAAGGTATGCCTGGGTTCTCCCACTCCTTATACACTATGTCCGCCACCCGTTTAGGTATCGGAAAAACATCAGGGTGCACCGGGACCTCAAGGAACTTGTCCATCTTGCACAATTTTTCTGGGATGACCAGATTGTCACAATCATCCAGAGTAGATAGCACCTCCTTAAGTAATGCGCGGAGATGCTCTAATTTAAATGTCACAACATCAGGTTCTGCCTGCTGAGAAATTCTTCCTATCAGAAATTTCCCCATCTGACAAACCCTCCCTCACTGCCACTTCAGATTGGTGTGAGGGTATGACAGAAAAATTATCATCAGCGCCCTCCTGCTCTACAGTGTTTAAAACAGAGCAATCGTGCTTTCTCTGAAATGCTGGCATTTTGGATAAAATATTAGCTATGGAGTTATCCATTACTGCCGTCAATCGCTGCATAGTAACAAGCATTGGCGCGCTAGAAGTACTAGGGGTCACCTGCGCGGGCATAACTGGTATAGACACAGAAGGAGATGATGTAGAACTATGTCTACTTCCTTCTAGATAGCACCTCCTTATCTGAGGAATCATCCTGGGAAACTTTACAATTTGTGACAGTACTGTCCTTGCATTGTTTGGACGCTATGGCACAATTATCACACATATAAGAAGGGGGAACCACATTGGCTACCATACATACAGAACATAATCTATCTGAAGGTACAGACATGTTAAACAGGCTTAAACTGGTTAATAAAGCACAAAAACCGTTTTAACACAAAACCGTTACTGTCTCTTTAAATGTTAAACAGGGCACACTTTATTACTGAATATGTGAAAAACTATGAAGGAATTATCCAATCTTTACCAAATTTTCACCACAGTGTCTTAATGCATTCAAAGTATTGCACCCCAATTTTCAAGCTGTTAACCCTTAAAATGTTGAAACCGGAGCCGTTTACAATTTAACCCCCTTACAGTCCCAGCCACAGCCTTTGCTGCGACTTCACCAATCCCAGGGGGGTATATGATACCAAATGAAGCCTTCTAGGAATGTTTTTAGTGGATTCCAGACCCTCACACATGCAGCTGCATGTACTGTACTCAAAAAGTAACTGCGCAATAATGGCGCGAAAATGAGGCTCTGCCTACTACAGAGAAAGGCCCTTCCTGACTGGGAAGGTGTCTTAACAAGTGCCTGGTGCTAAAAACGTTCCCCAATGTTATAAAAGTGTGAAATTCAACTTCAAACTGCATATAATACTTAAATAAAGCAATCGATTTAGCCCCTAAAAGTGTCTACCAGTTTATAGCCCATAATAAGCCCTTTATTCTGTTTGAGACTAAGAAAATGGCTTACCGATCCCCATGAGGGAAAAATGACAGCCTTCCAGCATTACACAGTCTTGTGAGAAAAATGGCTAGTCATACCTTGAGCAGAAAAGTCTGCAAACTGTTCCCCCCAACTGAAGTTCTCTCATCTCAACAGTCCTGTGTGGGAACAGTAATTGATTTTAGTTACTGCTGCTAAAATCATACACCTCTTATAAACAGAACTCTTCATCTCTTTCTGTTTCAGAGTAAATAGTACATACCAGCACTATTTTAAAATAACAAACTCTTGATAGAAGAATAAAAAACTACAACTAAACACCACAAACTCCTCACCATCCCCCAGGAGATGCTACTTGCTCAGAGCGGCAAGGAGAATGACTGGGGGGCGGAGCCTGGGAGGAACTATATGGACAGCTCTTGCTGTGTGCTCTCCTTGCCTTTCCCTGTGGGGGAGGAGAATATCCCACAAGTAATGGATGACGCCGTGGACCGGACACACCAATGTTGGAGAAAATTACTATAACACCTTACTTTTCCAATAAAAAGTTTATTTAACACTACAGAATCCTACTGCACATGTTTCTCAATGTCCAATACACTCTTGGAGCATACAAATTAACACTTATAATTAGAGGAAAAAGATATTAAAAAAAAACTAGTTGTGCACTGCACCACTGTGTACTACTACTGATGATTTATCTTCTGGGAATCTACACTTGACAACTAAACTATATATTAAATATAATATTACATTTATCTAGTAAGTAACTTTATATATAATTCATCCTCTAATCTATCTAAGATAGATGATAGAGATAGAGCAGTACGTAGTAGATATTATTTATATATATTTTGGTAACATGTTGAATATATTATATTTTACAATTCACTTCACAATACTTCCTACAAGCAACCCTTAATGAACATTTATAAATAAAATATATTGTAATATGTAATCAAACTCAATGTTATGCGTCACAGAAGTTAAAAAAAAAAAAAAATTAAAAATCAGTAAGGCACTTTAAAGTTTTTTTAACAATGTTCACAACTTTGAGCTGTCCCACCGCCACACCACAACACTCCCAGATGACTCCCACACACTATTCAATCTCTTCCAAAATGGCTGTTTTGCGGGCATTCTCAGGTCCGCCCACGGCCGCACACTGGTCCGGCTCTCATCCTCCCTCTCTTTTCATTACGATCTGAAGATTTATTTATTTTTAAAATTGCGTACTCTCGCGGTTTTAAAGGGACACTGAACCCAATTTTTTTCCTTTCACGATTCGGATAGACCATGAAATTTTCAGCAACTTTCTAATTTACTCCTATTATCAAATTTTCTTCATTCTCTTGGTATCTTTATTTGAAATGCAAGAATGTAAGTTTAGATTTTTGGTGAACAGCCTGGGTTGTCCTTGCCGATTGGTGGATAAATTCATCCACCAATAAAAAAAGTGCTGCCCGGAGTCTGAACCAAAAAAAAAACTTAGATACCTTCTTTTTCAAATCAAGATAGCAAGAGAACAAAGAAAAATTGATAATATGAGTAAATTAGAAAGTTGCTTAAAATTGCATGCTCTATCTGAATCACGAAACCAAAAAAAAATTGGGTTCAGTGTCCCTTTAAAACCGCAGCGATTATTCATGGTTTAAAACCGCATCCGCGATTAATCGTGCAGCCCTACTCTCGTGGAATTATTTCTGAGTCAGTACTGATTAGCTAAAATGCAAGTCTATGAAAAGAACTGAAATAAGGGGGCAGTCTGTAGAGGTCTAGATACAAGGTAATCACAGAGGTAAAAAAGTATATTAATATAACCGTGTTGATTATGAAAACTGGGGAATTAGTAATAAAGGGATTATCTATCTTTTAAAAAAATAAAAATTCTGGAATAGACTCACTAATATTGGTTTTGTTGCTTTGATGTTTAAAGGGACAAAGTCAAAATTAAAAACTTTTATGATTCAAAAAGAGCATGAAAGTTTAAAAAAAAAAAAAACTTTCCAGTTTACGTCTATTATCACATTTACTTTGTTCTTTTGGTATCCTTTGTTGAAAAGTCAGCTCCAGAGCAGCAATGCACTGCTATCTCAGCACAACAGGTGAGCCAATGACAATAAGCATAGGTGCAGCCACCAATCACACGCTCGTTCCCAGTAGCGTTACCGATCCTGAGCCTACCGAGGTTTACTCTTCAACTAAGGATGCCAAGAAAACCAAGCAAATTTGATAACAGAAGTAAATTGTAAATTTGTTTAAAATTACATGCTCTGTATGAATCATGAAGTTTTAATTATTACTTTACTGTCCTTTAATGGTATTGATATCTATTTACTACTGTATAATACTAGGGATGCGAATTTGTGAATATGGTCGCCACCAGTGCATTTGAGTATTTTTTGAGCCGGATTTCTTCTTGTGAAAAAAGATCTCCTGTTCAAAATAATCCAGGTCTTAGTGTGTTTCCCTTTCACAAAAATAATTCCAGCCCCAAAGATAGCTGCATGCCACTGGCGGCCACCATATTCGGCATTTGTTTATTAACTAAAGCCCTGAATGCACATCTCTAGTGTACACATGAGTTAAAGAATGCAGTAGTGCTAGCTTTTATCAGGAATGTAAAAACAAGCGCTCATGAATGAGAAAAGTTACAGCAAGAGGTACAAAGAAATAAAGAGCAAGAAGTTTAGGAAGTTTGCCAAAAAAAAACAGCATTGAGCATAGAAAAATGAGTGTCGGGATAGGTCAAGAATATCATGTGCCAACCCCATGAGAGATGAACTGAAAAAGTGCATCAAAGTAACAAAAAAGGTCATACTACTACTTTATTATTTTGCCTATTTGACATTATATAAAATACAAATTAATATATTATTATATGCTTAAAGGAATAGTGTAGCCAAAATTAAACTTTCACGATTCAAATAGAGCAATTTTAAGCAACTTTCTAATTTACTCCTATTATTAATTTCTTTGTTTTCTTGGTATCTTTATTTGAAAAAGCAGGAATGTAAGTTTAGATGCCGGCCCATTTTTGGTGAACAACCTGGGTTGTTCTTGCTGATTGGTGAATTGATTTAACCGACCAATAAACAAGTGCTGTCCAGGGGCTGAACCAAAAAATAACAGATGCAAATAAAGATAGCAAGAGAACGAAGAATAATTGATAATAGCAATTAATTAGAAAGTTGCTTAAAATTACATGCTCTATCTAAATCACAGTGTCCCTTTAAGAGCCGGTCCATTTTTGGTTCAGCACCCTGGATAGCGCTTGCTGATTGGTGACCACATTTAGACATCAATCAGCAAGCACTACCCAGGTGCTGAACCAAAAATGGGCCGACTCCTAAGCTTACATTCAAGCTTTTCAAATAAACATACCAAAAGAATGAAGAACATCGATAGTAGAAGTAAATTAGAAAGTTGATTAAAATTGCCTGCCCTATCTGAATCCCGAAAGTGTAATTTGGACTAGACTATCCCTTTAATTACTTAAAAACAAATAAAATATGTATTGATTATTTCAATTAATTTCTATATATATTTTACATCCTATGAAGTAACCAAGTAAAACATTCTTATTGATGTTAAATGTTATCTGAGTTAAAGTGACATTAAACCAAAAATGTAATATTTATTTATTTCATAGAGAAGCTGGAGGGAATCCTCATAATTTATATATGTCCCTATATGGCAACAAAACATACTCAAGTTGAATATCACTAGACTCCAAATTAGGAAATGTTTTTCAACATTTTGTATGCACATATTTTACAATACAGATTAATAGCTAATATATAACTAAAATTGTATAGGCACCAGAGCATTGCATTTCCAACTTTTACCACAAGTCAGGTGCATACAAACTTTTTGAAATAGTTGCATCTCTTCTACTCTGGCACTTTTATTGTAGCACACAGACAAATCATTGTACAATCACAATTTCACATTTAAAACCCCATGAAGAAAGTATCTGAAGCTCAAATGTGATGCTTAAAAAGTAGTGATAGGCATCAGGTGTTAGTGGTAAAGCAACAATAAAAATTATATATAATACTGCTTATTTCTCCTGTATTCACATAATAAACTAATGAAAACAGATGATCTACCAAGCCAAAAAGTAAAAAAAAAAAAAAAATGCCTTTTCAGCACGTGCTAAAGCAGGGGATTTAAAATCTATTTTGGCAAAAGAACACACAGTGATCAGAACAGATTATTCAGACAGACGTTACAAAGTTCTATAGAAGCAAATAAACTGCAGTAACAGGCCTATAACTTTATCTATAGCCCAAAAAGAGCATTATCCAATACCCATGATATTCATTGTTATATTAAAAGCATGCCCTATGATAACCAATACGTCTGTACACTTATGCATGAACAAATGAATACAATTAAAGTGCATGGAACTGTTATTGGTTTTCCAGTGATAGTTTTTAAAAATGTCTCTTCCTGCATCAGTTTAATTATTGTATTACTTCTTTTAGAAGTAAGCTGTAAGGACAATACGCATGACACAGTCAGATGGTGTTAAAACAAATTGTGCATGAAACTAACAACATTAGATTTTTATGCCACTGTACAAACTGAACACTGTAATTCTATTAATGCGCATTATTAAATAAATGTGTATTTAGTCACCTACGTATGACAAAAATCTGTAGCATAATATAATAGTGGCACAGTGACATCACTAAACGTACACATATAAAGCAGCACTGTATACACAAGGCAGAAAAAAAAAATGCCAACTTGCTGCAGCATCTGAGATAATGAGGATCCATAAGCAATGTGTTTACTCACCAGGCTGATAAAACACTGATATATTCACATAAGTCCTTGTTCTAGTAGGGTAAAGCTTCCAGGGCATTGCTTCAGCTTCCAGGAATAGCCATGCAGACATTCGGCCCACCACGCCCTCCTCTGGCTCCTCACACTATTGCTACAGTTGTACGTTCCATTCACTACACTGGGAAGAAACTAGTAGCAGGCTGAGAGGTGGCTGCAGCACTGCAATCTAGAGACAGGTGTAACTGTGCATGAGGGATTACTCTGCAAGGTAAAAACGATTTTCTGTTTAAAACGGGTATTAAGGGCTTTCCAGTTAAAACATAAAGGGTTAAATTACTGAGCTGCTTTAATTCATTGATTCTCAATAGGTGATGCAACACATTGCATCTGGCAGCCAATCAGTTAATAGTTTATTGCAGGAAGCTTTTTCTTCCATTTTATAAAGGGAGCCGAACTGTATAGATTTATTATTATTTTATTAATTATTTTTTACAATTTCGAAATAAATTGGTTACATTTTAAATATTTTCCTTATTTTTCAAAACAAAACAAAACAAAAAAAAAAATATATATATATATGTGTATACAAGGGTAGATACAGCGCCTATATATCCATTAAAGTATGGGTAGTATATGTGAATATGAGTGAAAGAAAAGGATAAATGATTAAGAAATAATAACAATTAAAAGAATATAGAAATAGTAAAATAAATAATGCTAAAAAATGAATAGATTGTGAAACAATGTTCATATGAGTCTTTAGACAATATACAGTCCGTGGTAAATCTTCACATAAAGTTGATATGCAGTAAATAGATGGTATATAATACCCTTACCAGATATTACCTCAATCTAATGAGGTAAGTATGCCGCACTGGGGGTATATACAGATAGTAGAATCTTCTCCTTGTATCCAGATGTGATGCCTCTTGGGTTTTCGTTAGCCTCCTGGAGTATGCAGGGATGTGTTTCTGGTTGTAGATAGATCCCTTGTACTTCCTTTGTGTTGGTAGTTAGCCTCTTGGAGTACCTTTTCTGTCTTGGTATAAACACCATTTATCTACCCAGATGTCCTCTGAATTCAGCAATAGAGGACATCTGGGTAGATAAATGGTGTTTATACCAAGACAGAAAAGGTACTCCAAGAGGCTAACTACCAACACAAAGGAAGTACAAGGGATCTATCTACAACCAGAAACACATCCCTGCATACTCCAGGAGGCTAACGAAAACCCAAGAGGCATCACATCTGGATACAAGGAGAAGATTCTACTATCTGTATATACCCCCAGTGCGGCATACTTACCTCATTAGATTGAGGTAATATCTGGTAAAGGTATTATATACCATCTATTTACTGCATATCAACTTTATGTGAAGATTTACCACGGACTGTATATTGTCTAAAGACTCATATGAACATTGTTTCACAATCTATTCATTTTTTAGCATTATTTATTTTACTATTTCTATATTCTTTTAATTGTTATTATTTCTTAATCATTTATCCTTTTCTTTCACTCATATTCACATATACTACCCATACTTTAATGGATATATAGGCGCTGTATCTACCCTTGTATACATATTTTTCACTTACTGACCGGGACCATACATCTCAACCAGTACTTGTCTTATATAGCTGCCACTATACCCTACACAATATTGACTAGCGCCAACTATAGAGTATCACTTGTGTTTACCCAGTGTACTGAGTGAACACATTTTACTTGCTTCTCTATATATATATATATATATATATATATATATATATATATATATATATATATATAAACGCACAAGCACACATTTATTTCTTACTTGCAGGGCCAATTCATTTTAGAAACTCTATTTATAAAAGAATCTTTATAAACAAATGTTTGATAACAAGGTTGTATGACTGATGACAAAATAACATATTTTTGTTTATAAGGTTTTATCTAAGGCTATTTTAGCTATTACGGCTCAAACTGAAATGTAGATGTGTCCATTTCAGGTTGGACTACATTTTATTTATTTTTTTAAATACCCACAATTTTCATAATTAAATTAAAAGTGGACAGAATAAAAAATGCAAATACAATATATAAGGTGTAATATGTTAGAGCATTTTATTATTGCACTACTGCTTACATATAACTTTGTTTTCATCTCCTGCAAAAGGATTAAACACATAGTTAAAGTCAGCTAAAAAATAACTGCACTACGTGCAGCTAGCTGAATATATCTGGTGAGTCAATGACAACTGACAGATGCATGTAGACAACAATCACCAGCTAGCACCCAGTAGTGCATTGCTGCTAAGCATATGTACATATGCTTTTAAGCAAAGGATAATAAAAGAACAAAGTACATTTGATAATAGATGTGAATTTTAAAGTATCTTAAAATTGCATGATCTTTCTGAATAATAGAAGTTTAATTCTGACTTTAATATCCATTTAAGACTATTGTCTTATAGGGACATACAACCCAAAATGTTTTATTTCAGATAGAGCATACAATTTTTAATAACTTTCCAATATATTTCTATTATCAGATTTTCTTTGTTTTCTTATTATCATTTGTTTAAGAGCAGCAAGGTAAGTTCAGGAGTGTGCACATGTGTGCAGTAGTATTTGGTAGCAGTTTTGCAACAATATTATACATTAGCAAGAAAACTAGTTGGCAGCACTATTTTCTGCCATGTAGTCTTGAAGACGTGCACACTACCTATCTAGATATCTATTCATGAAAGGATAACAAGAGAATACAGCACATTTGATAATAAAAGTAAATTGGAAACTTTTTAAAATTGTATTCTCTATCAGATAGAGTGTATCTGAATCATGAAAGAACATTCTTGGGTTTCACGTCCCTTTAATTATCTTGCAAATAGTTACTTAAAAAGTGTTTTCTGGTAGACTGCTGTAATATAACAAATTATTGGTGAAGTTTACACATTCGAAAGCCAATCAAAAGTCACACAATAACTGTTTGTTTTCTTTTTTTCTAATGGATTGGGACATGCATGTAGACTGCAAAAAACAATCCAAGGCATTTGTATATATGGCAGGCTATTAAAGTGAATGTAGATTTTGATGCTAAAGTGCCCGGTTTTAAAAATTTGATTAAAAACAGGGGCACTTTAATTCACCAAAATATACATTTAACTCCTGTTGTGAAAAAAAACTTACCTTTTAATCTTCACAGCAGTTCCAGCTTCCTCCGCCCGTTGCAAAGCCTCTCAGTCAAAATGAAACTCATGATTTTGGATTGAGCATGTCATTTAATGTCCAGTTTACTTTTATTATCAGATTTACCTCTCTCTCCTCATTGTTATTACAAACCTCTGACAAGGCAAGCAGTATAGCAAATGGGAATTTTTTGAAAACTTGTCAGGCCCTCAGGCCGGAGCCATGGGCAGGCAGGATCATGCTGCTGTTGGTGCCGAGCCAGGAGCCTCATTATTGCTGGAAGATCCAGTGCTGTCACAGCTGTTAGTGCAGCTGGCGTTCTGTCGAAAATAGCTACCTTGTCGAGGTTAGCTACCTCGACGTGCGCATGCTCACAATTACGTAATCGCACTCCACATGTTTGAAAGGAATGTGTGGAATGTGATTATGTAATGACCAGCATGTGCAGGTGCAGGTAGCAATTCTCATTAAGCAAACTAATCTGCTGCTTCCATTCAATTGTTAAAGTGGCCACGCATGCGCAGTTCAAGTTGGTAGCAAATTTCAACAATCCTATTGTTTTTACTGAAATGCACAACCTTTTTGACTGGTAGCTATTCATTAACTGTACAACGTAGCGTACGGTTGATGAGTTTATAAAAATAGAATGGAAATATTATTGTTCATTTGAATATTTTTTAATGTTCAAGGGACTATTAGGTGTTTGGGGCAAGTGTAAGTGCTATTTGGACCCTAGTTTAAAGTAAAAAAAATAAAAGGAAAATGGAAATATAATTTTTCCTAACTGTATATTGTTTAAAGTGCATGTGACTTTTAGCATATTAAATGTATTAACCGTACACTACGTTGTACACTTAATGAATTGCTACCAGTCAAAAATGTTGTGCATTTCAGTAAAAACAATAGGACCGTCAAAATTTGCTACCATTTTGAACTGTGCATCTCTGTGGCTGCTTTAACAATAGAACAGAAGCAGCAGATCAGTTTTCTCGTCAAGATTTGCTACCTGCATCTGCACATGCAGGTCATTATATAATCGCATTCCACACATTCCGTGCGATTATATGTCGCGCCGCTCTAGCTGTTGCTAGGGATGCAGCACGTGCTGTTCTGCTCGTTGCCTAGGGGGGAGTCAGCTTCTCTCTATGTGCGGCGGTGACGTGATTGCCGCACACTTCCTCCGCTCTGAAGCCGGTCAGGATCTCCTGTGGCGTGAACCCTGCGCTTATGTAAGTTACTCACTTGCTACCTATCACTGCCCAAGAATAGGTGTTACTTAGTGTTCTCCTGGGTGTTGTTATTGCTGTATGCTGGACTGCTATATTGTTGCTGACCTCTGCTTGTCTGACCACTCTGCCTGTTAACCCCTAAACTGCTGGATTGATTTACTGCTGCTGAACTCTGCCTGTTTACCCCTAAACTGCTGGATTGATTTACTGCTGCTGAACTCTGCTTGTCTGACCACTCTGCCTGTTTACCCCTAAACTGCTGGATTGATATACTATTGCTAAACCCTACCTGTCTGACTACTCTGCTTGATTAACCCCTATCGCTCTGGATTGCCTCTCTGTTGCCAAACCCTGCCTGCCTGACCATCCTAGTGGTTTACCTCTGGACTGTTTTACCGTTGCCAAACCCTGCCTGATCATCCTAGTGGTTAATCTCTGGACTGCTTTACCGTTGCCAAACCCTGCCTGCTGGACCATTTTAGTAGTTTACTTTTGAACTGCCTTTCTCTGATTCCCTGCCTGTTGCCACCGAAGACTATCCTGCCTGTGGTGAGTTCCACTTACCACATCTTGCAAACTTTCTCTGCTCTTGGATATTCCTTATCATTCTGGCTCGACGCCGGGATAAGAAGACTACTGGCCGAGTTCGGTCTGATAGTGGAGTTTCCCACGCGCATTACATTATGTAATTGTGAGCATGTGCACTTTGAGATAGTCTACCTTGTTGAGATTAGGTATCTGAATGCCTTGCTGTTCACAATATTGCTGTCCTTATTTGCCTCTGCACCATCATTAGCGCTTTTTATATCCCTGTTACCTGGAAGTGACCTTGACCTTGTTCCTGGCGCTATGTTTGAATGGAAAGTGTTTAAAGTTAATCTCAGACTCCCATTCAGTGCTCTTATATTCATATGAGGACTAAATCATTATTGTTCCTGTCTTGTTACCCTAATTTTGACCCTGGTTTCTGGATTATGCTACCCGTCTGACTCTTCTGCTAAGATTTGCTACTTTAGGATTTCTTTATTGGTTTATGAACTTTGGAACTGTGCCCAGACCTCTGTATCTGTCTTGATGCCTGCTTTTGGACTGCTCTTCTGATTTTGACACATTGTATGCTGTATTTGATTAGTGAAAAAAAAATGTTGGTTTCATGTCCCTTTAACATTTAATATGGCTGGGACATTTTTTTATTTTTTTTTTATTTACATAAAATAGAAATACTATCACTAGCTAATCATTTAACCCAATATGATCTGTGATGCATCTTTTTTTTTTTTTTTTTTTGGTTAATCAAATTATATATTACAAGCTCTGTAATACTGATTTGCTTTGAAAACCAGAATGCCAACTACAGAAAAAGACCCAGATGTTCAAATTGCCTGCTTTAGTTTACTTATCACTTCTAGTAGTTGAAATCTCCATTAAAGGGATACTAAACCCAATTTTTTCTTTTATTATTCAGATAAAGCATGCAATTTGAATCAACTTTCTAATTTACTCCTATTTTCATTTTTTTTTTCGTACTCTTGCTATCTTTATTTGAAAAAGAAGGCATCTAAGCTAAGGAGCCAGACAAATTTTGGTCGAGTACCCTGGACAGCACCCAGGTTGTGAACCAAAAATGGGCTGGCTTCTAAACTTACATTCTTGCTTTTCAAATAAAGATAGCAAGAGAATGAAGAAAAATTGATAAAATAGGAGTAAATTAGAAAGTTGCTTAAAATTGCATGCTCTATGTGAATCATGAAAGAACAAATTTGGGTACAGTGTCCATTTTAAGCAACTGTGCAATGCCATCCAGTACCCATTACCACACACACACATACAAACACATATATACACACACTCAAATATACATACATACACATATACATACATATTCACACACACATACATACATACACACTCACATATATGCACGCACACATACATACACATATACATACATATTCACACACATACATACATACACACTCACATATATGCACGCACACATACATACACACACACATACACATATATGCACGCACACATACATACATACACACACACACATACATACATACATACATACACACATACATACATACACACACATATATGCACGCACACATACACACACATACATACATACACACACACACATACATACATATACACACACATACACACACACACAAAAATACATACACACATACATACACACACAAATATGCACGCACACATACATACACACACACACAATTATGGACATATGGGGAGGAACGTTTTATTTGGGAACAATTATACTACTACTAGGCCACCTACCACAACCGCTAGCAAATTTAACCAAGGCTAGTGTACTAGAAACTTCTAAACATGTTACCAGATAAAACAATCCTCCCCATATGCACAGACATGTGTCACATGCAAGTCCATATTTATATTTGCTGTTATCCTGTGAGGCTGTGATTCATATGAACAACTTTAACACACAACAAACAACGTCTAGATCAGTGATGATGAACCTTGGCACTCCAGAGTTTTCAGAACTACATCTCCCGTGATGCTCAACTGGACTGCAGAGTGCCAAAGCATCATGGGAAATGTAGTTCTTAAACATCTGGGGTGCCAAGGTTCGCCATCACTGGTCTAGAAAGTTTTTCAAGATGTTACACCATTAATGACATGGCAATATAGCATGCATTCAGGGTGTGATTTATGTGAACAACTACGTTAACACACATCAAACAACTTCTAGACACTCAGTTCAAGCATTCAGCATGCTTCAGTCCTTACTTTGCGAGCCATAGCCAACAACTAGCCTCTCAGTCTCTCTTGTTGCTTGTTGACAAACAGTTGGCAAACGCCAATAGCATTTCCTCCGCCTCCCCTTAGTGTGATGGCACAGTCAAAATTAATGTAGCCTATGCTGGGCACCTTGCCTTTCCCTGGGTGGGTAGAGCTGGAGCGTGAAATATGGGACTGGAGTCATCCACCTTTGTGGGTTCCCGGCCCCAGGGAGAGAGAACAGAGAGAGAGAGGGGGCAAAGAACAGAAGGAAAGAGAATACAGATGGAGAAGAGGAGAACAGAGAGAGGCAGAGGTGGTAAGAACAGAGAGAGGCAGAGGTGGTAAAAACAGAGAGAGGCAGAGGTGGTAAAAACAGAGAGAGGCAGAGGTGGTAAAAACAGAGAGAGGCAGAGGTGGTAAAAACAGAGAGAGGCAGAGGTGGTAAAAACAGAGAGAGGCAGAGGTGGTAAAAACAGAGAGAGGCAGAGGTGGTAAAAACAGAGAGAGGCAGAGGTGGTAAAAACAGAGAGAGGCAGAGGTGGTAAAAACAGAGAGAGGCAGAGGTGGTAAAAACAGAGAGAGGCAGAGGTGGTAAAAACAGAGAGAGGGAGAGGTGGTAAAAACAGAGAGAGGCAGCGGTAGTAAAAACAGAGAGGCAGAGGTGGTAAAAACAGAGAGAGGGAGAGGTGGTGAAAACAAAGAGAGGCAGAGGTGTAATAATTACATAACAATGGAAAAACAAAATAAAAGATAAATACATTTTGTATTTGTACAAGCATTACATTCTCACTTTGATACTACTAAAAGGGATATTAAACTACTTCTAATTCCCCGCTCTAACTCTACTCCAGTTTCTAATTTTTCTATCACTGTTGGCTGCACCACTATCTCCCCATCACCCCAATCTGCTGCCTTGGAGTCACGCTTGACTCAAATCTGTCCTTCATTCCCCACATCCAACTGCTCTCTTCATCCTGCCGCAACCACCTACACAATATCTCCAAAATTTGTCCGTTTCTGAGCGCTGAAACTACTAAACAGCTAATCCACTCCCTGGTTATTTCCCGACTTGACTACTGTAACAACTTACTAACCGGCCTCCCTCTCTCCTGCCTCTCTCCCCTCCAATCCATCCTAAATGCATCTGCCAGGCTAATCCACCCATCTTGACGCTCTTTTTTTGCTGCACCTCTCTGTGAGTCCCTTCACTGGCTCCCCATTCACAAAAGAGTTCAATTCAAAATTCTCACCCTGAACTACAAAGCCCTCACCAATGCTGCCCCACCCTACCTGTCCTCACTTATCAACAAATATACTCCTGCCCGCCCCCTAAGATCGAACAACGACCTGCTTCTTGCGTCCTCTACCATCACCTCCTCTCATGCTAGACTACAGGACTTCTCTCGTGCGGCACCAACCCTCTGGAACGCGCTTCCTCGTGCTGTCAGATTTGCCCCTAACTTCCCCTCCTTTAAATGTTCCCTAAAGACCTTTCTGTTCAGGGAAGCTTATCACCGGACTTATTAACAATCTAACTTCACTCAACTAACAGTTGCCCTCTATCTCCTAACTAATATCATTCTCACCTTTGCAGTCCCCACCTCCTGTTTCCCATCCTCCTACCCATCTAGATTGTAAGTTCCCACAGGTATAGGGCCCTCAATTCCCCCTGTATTTTGTCTGTAAAATTTTGTCTTTTATCGTATTGTTTCCCCATTGTACTGTTATCCCTGTACCCATGGGCAGCGCTGCGGAATCTGTTGGCGCTTTATAAATAAAGAATAATAATTATAATAACCCACATTTTTTCTTTCATGATTCAGACAGAGCATGCAATTTTAAGAAACGTTCTAATTTACTCCTATTTTCAATTTTTCTTCGTTCTCTTGGTATCTTTATTGGAAAAAGCAGTAATGTGAGCTTAGCAGCCGGCCCATTATTGGTTCAGAACCTGGGTTGTGCTTGCTAATTGGTAGCTAAATGTACCCACCAATCAACAAGCACTTTAGTGTCCCTTGAACATAGTGTGCAAGTTAAATATATAAAGAAAAAAGAAACATATATCATTTTTGTACCTTTATGCAGTATATAAACCGTACAGTATATAGTGCATACCAATTTAACCCATACAAAATGCCTTATCAGGCTCCTGTTTCAGCTCCACATCTCCAGCTTGCTCCCACCCTGTCACTCTGCAGTCTGCATGCTCGTCCTCTGCTTCAGTCACTAATCCACAGACTGAAGTCTAGGTTAAAAGTGTAGGCGTGGTGTAACATTCCCCGCCTTAACACTTCCTGCCGCACAACAGTCCTTCAGTCCAGTGCTATTCATTCATCACCACACAAAAAATTATGCAGCCTGCACACAGCTGAGCCAAGAAAGAGCGCTCCACCAAACCCCCTAACTCGCCACCATGCATCAATTTACCGGTCAGGGGTTTTGAAGATTTAATAATCTTGTAAAAAAAAAATATATATATATTATTTTTTAACATGGATGGCCCTCTTTAATATTGCTGCAGTAGCACCAGGCCCACCTAAGTGCTGGGCCCTAAGTCAAAGGCCACATTCCTGACTGGTCAGTCCGCCACTGCACATCATTAATCATTTTATATTACAAAGTGTTTCTTGTTGCATGTTACTTTGTTCTTTTGGTATCATTTGTTGAAAAGCAAAACCAGGCAGGCTTTGGAGCAACAATGCACTTCATGGAGGTAGCTGGTCATTGTTGGTTACACACATTTGTTTATTATCATTGGCTCACCACATGTGTTCAGCTAGCTCCCAGTAGTGCATTGATGCTCTGGAGATAACTTTAACTATGTGTTTAAATGGTCATGAAACCCAAACTCTTCATGGTTCAGATAGGGCATATCATTTTACAGCAACTTTCCAATTTACTTCTATTATAAAATTTGCTTAAAACCATTTTTTTTTCTTTCATGATTCAGGTAGAGCATGCAATTTTAAGAAACATTCTAATTTACTCATATTAACAATTTTTCTTTGTTCTTTTTGTATCTTTATTTGAAAAAGCAGGAATGAAGCTTAGTAGCTGGCCCAATTTTGGATCAGAGTCTGGGTAGCCCTTGCTGTTTGGTGGCTACATTTAGCATTTTTTTTTCTTTAATAAATTTGTCACTGAAATTAGTTGAATGCTTCATATCTATTATAATAATAATAATAATAATAATAATAATAATAATAATAAATATTTAGACAGAAAAAAATATTTTTTTTCTCCCACAGACACATATTAGAATGTTACTGTTAACCCATTGGATAATTGTATTGTGTCTCTTTTCAGGTTAAGGACAACCAAACTGGGCCCTTTTATACATAGTTACCAAGGAGATAGGGAAACAGCACACTCAGTCTCTCTTCTTCTTTTTCCAAATGGGGCAAGGACTTGCCAGGTCCCAAATAATCAAAAACAAAATGTATTCCAGCCACCAAAAATTCTTTAAAAGAACCTTTATTTCACATAGGGTCCTCAGCAATAGACATACAACGTTTCAAGCCTCAGCAGGCTCTTCGTCATGTATAATACATGTATTATACATGACTAAGAGCCTGCTGCCCTTTTATACATAGAAAAGGATCCTCAAGTCTCAGTGACTGCATTTTTTTCAAGAGTGACAGGTCAGATAGTGTTAATGGTCTGCTGTGCTGGTCTAACATCATAATTTTTACTTATTGATGTGGCGTTTTTTTTTACACTAAAACTGTACTCAGCCAACAGCCAGTGCTGTAAATGCTAATTGGGGAAATAAGAACAATAAGCCACATGCAAGTATAAAACTGAGAGATAGGAAATCAAATTACCCCATTCTTTATATTTTCTAGTGATGTTTGAGTGTTGAATACTAAAGAAACTGATGTAGCCATGAGCCAGTGAACTCCATATAGTGGTGTAGGGGGCAGCAGGGTAACTGTACATCTGACTAAGGCTGGGAACATAGGAGATAGATCATGATTGTTTACATGAAAGGGGTAAATTTGAGCAGGTGCTTGTTGTTTTTATGGTAACATTTGGAATTTATAGGGGCACAAGACCCCTCACCTGAAATGAGAACTTCCTTGACAGTGATAGGTGATATACCACTGTATCTGTGCTAGACAAAGAGGAAGTGCATCTTTCATTGTGCATTTCCTTACAGCAAATATATCACTATGTGTTGCTGAGCAATTTCTAAGACTATCAGACAGGGGTCATCTGAAGGTTATTTTTCACACCAATATAGTCACTCCCTTTTCAAAGGTGTTAACAGCTTAAAGAGTAAGATACTCTAGACATGGAAGAACAGAACTGCCACTGAAAAAAATAATAATAAAAAAATAGAAATAAGCAAATGCAGATATACATTACCCAGAATAATTGTGTTCTCTAATGTATCAGAGTCAAACAATGTCTTAATTTGTTTAATCTTGGTAACATTTCATGTTCCATTTATATGCTAAGGAATTCAAAACTGTAATAAAAGAGAAATATAGCCAGTTACATCTTCCCCAATTTGTCATCTTGATTGAAAAACATTTTTTTGTTATACTGTAGCTATAAATAATCAAAGATCCTGCAAAGTGTGACAAAGTGAGGATTTAAGTGCATAAATCAAAGCAAAATAAAGATAATTTAGAAGGGCATATAATGAAATAAGAAGAGCCTTTACTATCAAGAATTTAACATTTACTCTAGAGTAGGGGAATCTGAAAAGAACTGCAAGGAGGACTAGGGAAAAAAAGCATTAGGAAAGAGCAGAAAGAGTTAAATCTCAAGTGACACACAGAATGCTGGGGAAGATGAAGCTTATATATGTTATAAACATGTTGCTAAAGAGTGTTATAAGGTGAAGGTCACTTCAGCAGAGAGAATGCAAATTCTGACTTGAAGCTTAGATTGCAAAATAAAATGAGGTAGTTTAGCTGGCTGCGATCTAAACTAAGAATTCTCAAAGGTGTCAAACGTAATACAATTGCAAATGAGTTATTTTGCTAACATGCCTTTTGCTCTGTCCAAGACAACCAAGGAAGCAAATGAGTGGAAAGGCTGAATAGAAAGGGAAAATCTAATGCAAACAGGACATGCTATAAATCAGTATTTGGCAAACACATGAGTGCTATAGATCAAAAGTTTAGTAACCTTTATGGTTGCATGTAAATTTATGGATATTAACCCTTTGAGTGCTAAGCACTTTCCCACCCGGGTGCTAAGCTGAATTTTTTTTTTATGTTTTTACATAAAACATTTTTAAACTTTTACAAATTCCCAAGACTTACACCGCGATTACCTTTCCAACATTGGTTCTTGGGGGTCTGTAGCTGCTTAGATGCTTGAGATACAGGCTTCTAAGCAGCATGCCCCCTTTCCCTATACTTTGCATTGTCCATTTTAAATAAAGTTGCGCTCTGATGTCATCACGTCATTGTGCGTGATGTCACTGCGCAAAACGTGAAGCCCCGGCGATGCCTGTCACTATACAGGCCCGATCGCCGGGGTAGGAGTGGGTGGAAGCCTCCAGATCTCTCTCAAGGTGGGAGAGTGCTAGCGACGGCTCCGAGCCGTCGTTAGCACCTGCGTGAGACAATTTGCAACGGCTCAGAGCCATCGTTAGCACTCAAGAGGTTAAAGGGACATACAACGGAATATTTTGCTTTCATGATTTAGAGTGAAGCACTTTAAATTAAAACATTTTCACATTTATTTCTATTATCAAATTTTCTTCATTCTCTTGGTAGTCTTTTTTTTTTTAATTCAGGTAGGTAGGCTCAGGAGCATGCTGGTATCTGGAGCACTATATGGCAGCAGTTTTGTGAGCACTATATGGCAGCAGTTTTGCAAGATTGCTGTTAGCAAAACTATTTATGTGCAAGAGCACTCAATCGTACCACTAATGTTTGCAATACAATGCTCCAGACACGTGCACGCTACCTACCTAGGTATGCTCTCCAAAAAAGAATATCATGAAAGTGAAGACAATTTGATAATAAATAGTTTATCTGAATCTTTACATGCAAACATGTGAGTTGCATATCCTCTTAAACACACAAGGAATAATATATTTCCTAAAAATGTACAGTGTCACCTGGCTAGATTTGGTTAAGGCTACAGGGTACCCTCAGTTTGTCATTACTCCATCCAGTGAACTCTTTTGGATTGTTGCCACCTTCCTTCTTTTTTTTTATACTTTTTTTTTTTATTTAAATAAGTCAACAAACATAAGAATCATGGCTCAAATAATATATGCCACGCAGGGCAAAATGACAAATTTGATCAAGATAAGCATATATAACACATAGATAGCAATCTTAAATTAACCAACTTAATCTTATATGCATAAATAGTTAGTATCTTAAACATGAAGTTGACTTGAAATAATCATTTGTGATACATAGATACCAGCCTAAACTTTACAGACTTAAATTTTTCAGCCGTACTTAGTTGGTAACTTAAACATAAAGTTTGAATGAATCAACGAACATAAAAAACACAGCTCAAATAATATATGCCACATCGGGCAAGATGACAAATTGACCAAAATAATTATTTATAGCACAAAATACCATCTTAACTTAACAAACTTAGGTCTCATATGCATAAGTAGTTAGTATCTTAAACATGAGGTTAGCTTGACATAATCATTTATGATACACAGATACCGGCCTTAACTTAACAGACTTAAATCTTTCAACCGTACTTGGTTAGTATCTAAACACAAGGTTAACTTAATTTTTCCTTTTGCTCTCTTCTAATTTCCTAACTAAACTATATAAAAAAATAATAAATAAAAAAATATATAAAATAATAATCCCACTCATCCCTATCTCCACTCCTTAACCCCTGTCATAATCAATAATCCTAACCTATATTTATAGAGCTCCTATTCCCTATAGCAAGAGACCCAAGATGTTGGGAATTCATTATATAGTACAAATTCTGCAAAACTATCTGAACTTAAAGATGGAGACAAGATACGCTTTTGAATATGAGGCGTATAAGACTTGATTATAGGTAACCAATCTGAAATAAAAAAAAATAAAAATTTCTTTAGCAGATTTGAGATGGAAGGATTCAAAAATTATTTGATTTTGTATTTCCTGAATAACCTTAGAGAAGGAGGGAACAGATTTTGATTTCCAATTTTTTGCTATAAGATGTCTGATTGACATAATAATAGATACCAGGGTTTTCAGTCTAAGAGAGGAATCAATAATATGGATATTAAAAATAATAATATTTTCTGGACTGAGTAATATATCGATACCATAAAACTTTTTTAACCAGAAGGATAGTTTGTTCCATAGTTGTTTTAATCTAGGGCAAAAATAAAACATATGTAATATATCGGCCTTGGGATATGAGCAACGAGGGCAATTAGGAGATTGTAATATATACATCTTTGACAATCAATATAAGACCTATTAATAATTTTGAAATGTGATTCTTTCCAACTTGATGGAATTCGGCATTTATTTACTAGAATGCAACTGGCTTTTATTTCTCCATCTTCCAAATTTGGACAATCCCGCGACCATGAAGTAAAAATGTTATTAAGGCAGAGTAGGTTCTGTTTATTGACCATGATATCATACATAAGAGAGATTGAGGATAGCCCTACTTTAAATTTCAAAATACATTTTTTGATATCAGACCATGCTAGACACTGATTAAGCTCCCAGGTATGGCTATTGAAACAATGCCTTAACTGGAAATAAGCAAACATGTCCTGTCTAGGTAGACCAAATTGTGTAACAAGAGACTCAAATGAGCGAATATAACCATCGTCATGAAAGATTTGATACATATTAATGAGTCCTTTATCGGCTCATTTCTTGAATACTGCCTGAGAATAACCTGGAGAGAAATCAATCGTGCCAATTATTGGGAGAAATTCAGAGAAAGAGTAATCAACTCTTATGAGAGTGCAAAATTTTTGCCAGGCTTTAATAATATTTTTTATAGTTATCAGTCCCTTAATATTATGAGGTAAATCCCTAGGTGCATAGTGTAAACTGGCTTTAATAGAAAAAGGGGATAGCATATAATTTTCCATAATCGAGCAGGAAAAAAATATTTGTGTCAGCTAACCAATCTATGGCAATTTTAGCTAGGCAAGCGATGTTATAAAATTGGATATTTGGCAGCGCAAGTCCAGCTGAATCACGAGAATGCATTAATTTTCTCAGCGCAATGCGAGGTTTTTTATTTTTCCAGATAAATCTGGAAAAAATAGAATATAATTTACGTTGGTCCATCATAGAAATAAATAATGGTAGATTCTGTAAAGGGTATAATAAACGGGGAAATACAATTGTCTTGATAACACTGACACGGGCTGACAATGAAATAGGTAATGAAATCCAGTTTTCTAGATCAATTTCAATTTTCTGAATAAGAGGGGGAATATTTAACTTATACCATAACTTAGGGTTAGCGTGAATATGGATACCTAGAAATTTAAATGTTTCGGATATTTTCAAAGGACAATTGTATTTTGTACAGCTATCCTTTTTAATCCACATTAACTCACTTTTCTTTGAATTCATTTTGTAGCCGGAAAAAGAGCTGAAGGTATTAAGACTATTTAAGACCATAGGGATTTCCTGAGCAGGATTTCCTAAAAATTTCAATAAATCATCCGCATAGATTAGAAGTTTTAGAATTTGCGAGCCAAATCTGTGATACCATTAATTGTATCCCTAAGCCAAATTGCTAGCGGTTCTAAAGCAATATTGAATAGAAAAGGCAACAATGGGCAGCCTTGTCTAGTACCTCTACCTAATGTCAAAGGTGGAGAGACCTTAGAATTAACTAGCAAGTATGAAATTGGATTCCTATAGATATTATGTATAAATTGAATAAATTGATTTCTAAAGCCAAATTGCTCAAGCGCTCTAAATAAATGATTCCACGTGATTGCGTCAAACGCTTTTTCGGCATCGAGACTAATTAAAGCTGTTTCTTGACTTGATTGAATCTGTTGGGCTTGATCGGTATTATATATATAATATATGCATGTTAAGACTTTGCGTATATTTTTTGAAGAATTCCTAGTACTCATAAAGCCCGTTTGATCGGGGTGGATTATCTTATCGAAGGAGATCGAAAGCCTAAATGCTATAATTGACGTTAAGATTTTATAATCTGTATTGAGAACAGATATGGGTCTATAAGACGCAGGATCTTCCGGGTCTTTATCTTTTTTAAGGATTAGAGAGATATTTGCTGCGGTAAAATTTTTCGAAATTTGTTGATCATTAGTAAAATAACTATTAAAGAGTTTTTCTAAAGTCTCTATAATCTCTTCCGATAAGATCTTGAAAAATTCAGCTGGAAGGCCATCAGGACCTGCTGCCTTATTTAGTTTAGTTTTTACTATAGCTTTCCTTATTTCATCTTGAGTTATAGGAGCATTCAGTATAGATAGATCTGTATCTAGCATTTTCGGCGGACTAATCTTTGACCAGAACATTTCTTCCTGTAATACAGGGAGTGCAGAATTATTAGGCAAATTAGTATTTTGACCACATCATCCTCTTTATGCATGTTGTCTTACTCCAAGCTGTATAGGCTCGAAAGCCTACTACCAATTAAGCATATTAGGTGATGTGCATCTCTGTAATGAGAAGGGGTGTGGTCTAATGACATCAACACCCTATATCAGATGTGCATAATTATTAGGCAACTTCCTTTCCTTTGGCAAAATGGGTCAAAAGAAGGACTTGACAGGCTCAGAAAAGTCAAAAATAGTGAGATATCTTGTAGAGGGATGCAGCACTCTTAAAATTGCAAAGCTTCTGAAGCGTGATCATCGAACAATCAAGCGTTTCATTCAAAATAGTCAACAGGGTCGCAAGAAGCGTGTGGAAAAACCAAGGCGCAAAATAACTGCCCATGAACTGAGAAAAGTCAAGCGTGCAGCTGCCAAGATGCCACTTGCCACCAGTTTGGCCATATTTCAGAGCTGCAACATCACTGGAGTGCCCAAAAGCACAAGGTGTGCAATACTCAGAGACATGGCCAAGGTAAGAAAGGCTGAAAGACGACCACCACTGAACAAGACACACAAGCTGAAATGTCAAGACTGGGCCAAGAAATATCTCAAGACTGATTTTTCTAAGGTTTTATGGACTGATGAAATGAAAGTGAGTCTTGATGGGCCAGATGGATGGGCCCGTGGCTGGATTGGTAAAGGGCAGAGAGCTCCAGTCCGACTCAGACGCCAGCAAGGTGGAGGTGGAGTACTGGTTTGGGCTGGTATCATCAAAGATGAGCTTGTGGGGCCTTTTCGGGTTGAGGATGGAGTCAAGCTCAACTCCCAGTCCTACTGCCAGTTTCTGGAAGACACCTTCTTCAAGCAGTGGTACAGGAAGAAGTCTGCATCCTTCAAGAAAAACATGATTTTCATTCAGGACAATGCTCCATCACACGCGTCCAAGTACTCCACAGCGTGGCTGGCAAGAAAGGGTATAAAAGAAGAAAATCTAATGACATGGCCTCCTTGTTCACCTGATCTAAACCCCTTTGAGAACCTGTGGTCCATCATCAAATGTGAGATTTACAAGGAGGGAAAACAGTACACCTCTCTGAACAGTGTCTGGGAGGCTGTGGTTGCTGCTGCACGCAATGTTGATGGTGAACGGATCAAAACACTGACAGAATCCATGGATGGCAGGCTTTTGAGTGTCCTTGCAAAGAAAGGTGGCTATATTGGTTACTGATTTGTTTTTGTTTTGTTTTTGAATGTCAGAAATGTATATTTGTGAATGTTGAGATGTTATATTGGTTTCACTGGTAAAAATAAATAATTGAAATGGGTATATATTTGTTTTTTGTTAAGTTGCATAATAATTATGCACAGTAATAGTCACCTGCACACACAGATATCCCCCTAAAATAGCTAAAACTAAAAACAATCTAAAAACTACTTCCAAAAATATTCAGCTTTGATATTAATTAGTTTTTTGGGTTCATTGAGAACATGGTTGTTGTTCAATAATAAAATTAATCCTCAAAAATACAACTTGCCTAATAATTCTACACTCCCTGTATATCTGATTCTATTCCAGTGTATAATTGCTGATAATATGAATGGAAGAAATTACTAATCTCTTGAGGATCTGAATATCTTTTGTTACCTGCCTTTATGGCCAATATATAATTTTTTTTTTCCTATTTCTAGTTAGCTTAGCTAAAAATTTAGCGGAACAGCCGTGGAAGCTTTTGTAATAAAGATTATTTTTTATTTCTTCCTCTTGAGTTTTTTGCTTTATTGAAACATCTCTTTCCTGTCTAGCTTCTATGTATTTTTTCCAATTTTGGTCATTACGCAGATTATTATATCTTTTATATGCAATTTTAACTTGGTTGGCTAAAAGAATTTCTTGGGCGGCAGCTTTCTTTTTTATAATACACATATAGGCCTTTATCTCTCCTCTTAAGACTGCCTTTGCAGTTTCCCAAAATATCTCTATTTTATTAAAATAAGATATGTTATTGACACAATAATCTCTCCAGATTTGCCTCAACCATAAAGAAAATCTAGAATTATTATAAAGATATCTGGGAAAATAAAACATTTGATTATTACTCTTATTTTGAGTCAGAGAGGGAAACAAAATTGAGATACTAGCATGGTCTGATAGCACAATATAATTCACCTGAGGGACTAGCTTAAGGATAGATAGTGATTCCGATATTAAAATGTAATCGATTCTAGAAAATGTTTTATATGTTTTGGATTCACACGTAAAAATCCGAGAATCAGGATTCTTGATTCTCCAAATATCAATAAGTTTCATCTTATAGCAAAAAGATCTGAAATGCTTAGCTTGTCGATCATATTCTTTTTTATTTCTGGTATCGAATCTGTCGAGTTCAGTACATAAAGACATATTAAAATCACCCCCAACTATGACGTTCTGATTGATGTAGGGAAATAATTTAGACTGGATTATCTTCCAGAATTTAGGTGAAAACTTATTAGGGGCATATATATTACATAAAAACAATTTAGCGTCTTGGATTTGGATTTGTAATAATATAAATCTGGCTTCCTGGTCCCTCTCTATATTCAATATCTTATATGTAAGATTTTTATTGATTAGAATTGCAACTCCACTTTTTTCTGGAAGAACAAGGGGTAGCTATAACTTCTCCTACCCATTTAGACTGGAGTTTGGATATTTCAGTATCTTTAAGGTGGGTTTCTTGGAGAAAAGCAATGGTAGGATTTAATTTCCCCAATCTTTGGATAACTGATTTATGCTTTATTGGTGAGGTTATCCCTCCTACATTCCAGGAAAGGAGTTTAAACTCTTCAGCTAAACTTAATCCTATAGGATTAATTATCTAAGATAAAGATATTTAGGTTCAACATACATTTTAATAATTGATAGAATGAGCTCAAACACCAACAACCGGGGACAAGAGGAGAGAGGAGAAGGGAGAGGAGGAAAAAAAAAACATAATACAGGACTTAAAAATAACATTAGGAGCCATCAGATAAATATTTCTGAGCTTCTTCTACAGAACTAAGGGATATCCTGTTACCTTCCTTCATTATTATAATTCTTGCAGGATAGAGCATACGAGCATTTTCCCCTTTATTAATCAATTGAGTACAGAAGGGGGCCATATTTTTTCTTTTAAGGGCAGTTTCGTTCGAGAAATCCTGAAATAAGAGGATTTTCTTGCTTGCTATAGTAACGGTTTCTATTTTTTTAAAGAGTTTGAGGATTTGAACTTTGTCTTGGAATCTAAGAGTTTTAAATATGCATATTCTATTTCTGACTGTACCATCTTGATTAAACCTTCTAGGGCCTATTCGGTGAGCTCTTTCTATTGATAGAGGGAGTAGATGGGAAGGAAACCCTAATGCTTGTGGGAGGACGGTTGATGTAAAATGTAACAAATCCTCAAATTCTGGGGTGTCGGGCAGGCCAACAATTCTAATATTGTTGCGCCTGGAGCGATCTTCTAGATCCTCCAGGCGATTTTGTAAATTACAGATTTTATCCCCTTGTTTTTGCAAGGTGCTTTCTTGTGTATTGACTAGATCTTCTAGATCTGAAATTCTGGATTCTGCTTCCAAAATTCTTGAAGCGAACTGTTTAACCTCTGATGAAATTAGGTCTAGCCTAGATGTAATATTTGATAGATCTTTTTTAATGGAATCAAATTGGGGTATGAATAATTGACTTAGCTGTGTTATTAATAGTTGTGTGTCAGGGGGATTGGCCTGAGCTTCTAATATAGAATCTGAACTAGCCTCAATTGGTTTACTTTTTTTCTCTTTGGTTTTAGCAGGCATTATGGGTGAGTTTTGTTTCACCTGAGTGACAAATCTTTCCATTAAGTGAGAATAGCTATCAAGATACAAAATTGTAAATATTAAAAATGTTGTGATAACAATTATTGTGCAAAAAACAAACAAGGAATCGTGCAGGACCCTGTGAAGGAGAGACAATATCAGGAAAAATAAAAAAATATAAGTGTGTGTGCTTTTTTCTTTTTTTTTTCTTTTCTCTTTTTTTTTTTTTTTTTTTTTTTTATATAGGCAAACCAAGTGTATCTAGAGCCTGCTTAAATCATTGAATATTAGAACAGAGGAACAGCGTATTGACTTGGCCTCATCAAAATACAATGAACTATCCTGACATACTATATATAGTTACATCCATAAGTCACCAGATCTCATTTCAGCTCAATTAATTTTAAGATTAACTAAGGCGAACCACATATATAAAAAAGTAAGGGGCTCACTGTAACTATATATATATACTAGTTTGGCTGTTAAATAAAATAACTTTTTGTTATATAGTTTGTGAGGTTTAGAACATATATGTAAGCTTATTAACAGTGTAGGAATCACCAGTAACACAGATGATTTTGAACCTGCTTACACCTTTGGTTATGGCAAATACAAATGATACCTAACAGGAAACATTAATGTATCTGATAGGGTTGAAAAAGGGTATATAATACAGATGACAATAGATCTTCGATAGATTCTTTAGCAATATCTTGTTATACCTATGATTAAGATACACAAGAAAAAATGAAAGTAAAAAATACAATAACCGCACAGGGGGCGCTAGAATCTAACACCTTCAGCTTAAATTTTGGCAAAATAAAATAGGTTTCCCAACCAAGATTGCTATATACCTAAAAATATTCGAAACAAGTTATTTTTTAAATAGCAAATAGACCCTATTTCAATAGTATAGACTCCTATAAGAGCGATGACATTATATGCATAGTTTCAAAAACACTTTAACTCAGGCACATCAAAACAGAGCACCACAATAGGAACATAGAAAGATATAGTCCCAATAAAGAGGGGGGGGGAAAAAACTGCAGTCAGTTCAATTTATGCTGAGTTAGTAGCCGGCAGAGTAACAACAGGAAAATAAAAGGCCAGGCTGGCCTGGATACTTGCGTGGCCCAGGATGTATACAAAGACACCTTCTTTGGAGGGTAGATTAAGCCCACTTGAAAGGATCATAAGAAGCCAGCTAGATATCCTGTGCTCATCTACAGCTAGCCGGTTGAGAAAAGACAAGGTTACCACTGCTTCAAACCGGACCGGAGAGAGCCGAATAATGCCAGAGGATTGTGACCTTCTTTTAGGAATGCTTCACAAATTAGCAGCTTCCGTAAGATCCGTAGGCTGATATATTCAAGAAGTGAAAACTTTTGACGCTTGAATATGTAACTGCTAGTAAGTAGATTCTTTTTCCATTAGGTAAAGAGAGTAGTAGAATAGATCCTGCCGCCTCTGGGAAAAAATTTTCTGCAGCCTTCTCCGATATAATGGGATAGATGATAGACGCAGCCTTGACAAGCCAGCCGTCTCTTCTGCTTATTATTTGTACTGCATTGTACCGAATATCACCCAATTTCCTCTTTCTCTAGAGGGCAGCACAGCAAGGTACCTTCCAACTCTGTACCCGCAGGGCAGAGAGACTCCGACGGCCCAGCCGTCCCGGCCAGAACACACAGCGTCTGCAGCTCTAGCAGCCCTGCGGCTGCTTCCACTCTACATTCCACAGTTGTGGGTACTTGTCTTGGCTCTGTAGGGAGTACCGTTCTCCGGTGCTGTAACGGTTAGGCTCGCTTCAGTGTAGCGTCTGTCCGGTGTCTTTAGACGCATTGGATCCTTCGTTGGAATGTATCCGTTGGACCCGAAGGTCTCCAGCACTCAAGCTGTGGCCGTGGCGAATCGGCCTCACACCACTCGAGGACTTATGTGCCTTGGAGCCGGATCCCAGCTCAAGTATCCGCTCGGTAGTGGTCCACCTTACCGGCTAGGATAATGGCACTGCGGCTTGATAGAACGCTCAGTTAGGGAGCCGGCCTTCACCTGCCTGACTCTGTGAGCTCCGCCCCGGAAGTCCCCTGTTGCCACCTTCTTTGTCCTCCTATCAAAAGTCCACGAAACACACATTTTATTTCTATGTGTTCTGCTTTTTCTTAGGGGGCCACAAAACTAGTGCAGAGGGCCACATGTGGCCCATAGGCTACCAACTGACCACCCCTTCTCTAAATCATTAGAGTATTTAGATTTTGCATTATTGACTGAAGTTTACTATGTGTTTGTACCCCTGCAACATACCAAACATGCTATAAGATTGTATCCAGTATGAATGGCATATAGACTAAACAGTACAAACTGCACCTGTTGTATAATAACTAACCAAAAGCTGATCATTTACTGCACACTTCTTTATCATGTACCAACTGTCTTCTACACTTGTCTGAAAACATATTTAATAGAAAAGGGGGGGTGTCTACCAGCGCTAGACTAATCAGCTTCCTATGGCTCCTAAAAGCAAAGGGTCCCTAGCTGACCCTCAAGAAGGGAAAAGATTAATGAAAAGATGCTAAGGAGCGCCTAATATATGTTAAGGCAAGGATAGTATTATTTATTAAAGATATTGGATAAATTACAAATTAATGTTATAATAGTTAAAAGTCATGGATCCATGATACTACAAACCAATAAACCAATAAAATATAATGTATAAAATTGCACAAACTGATAACAGTATTAATATTGCACAAACAAGTGACAATCAACTGATGACAATAATATTGCACAAACCAATCACAATGGTGCAACTCAAGATAAGGAATGTAGAGATCCTTAAGGATATTTAAGAATCAAATATTTTAAAGTTAAAAACAAGTTCTGAGTCATATGAGAAAAGTTCATTAAATAAGTGAATGATCCTTAGGTATACTTTGAGGGTTCGAAAAATAGGTGTATACAAAAAAGTGAAAAAATGGTAATATATGTGAAAAAGTATGAAAAAAATATATATGAAAAAATATGTGAGTGAGATACGTGAAAATACAAAAATAAAAATAAAAAGATGCAAAAATACACAATGCAAAAATAACGTTTACAATGTTTCACAGAACCAAGAGAAACTACACGCGAGGGACCGGAAGCGTTTCGGTCTCCATAAACTAGAACACCAGGACCTGTAACTCTAGGAGCAATTTTTCCGCTTGCGTCGTACTGCTCTCAGACAGTCACTGGTGAAGAAATTTGGAGAGGCCAGCACGGATCCCTCTGTGGAAGCAATTGTTCTCGCTGGAGCTCATGGGAAGTTCAGTGCAGGTGCAGACATACGAGAATTTTCCACTCCGGCTCTGAAATCAATCCCCTCTTTAGAGGACCTAAATCATAAAATTGAAAGCAGTGCAAAGCCTGTAGTTGCTGCCATTAAAGGCATAGCTCTGGGAGGGGGCTTGGAATTGGCCCTGTCATGTCATTACCGTGTTGCAAACATACAGGTATTCAGAAATTATAAATGAATGAGAGAATTCTTGGATAACTCCGGATTTCAACCACTTTGTGTTTGCTTATCATTTGATTACTTTTGTCACTGAGGAACCAACCAGTCTGTTTATATTCAGGATCTTCAGCATCAGGATCCTCACTCTTACACACACGTTTGGATGACAGTATACTTATGGAACATTTTCTGATATAATTTTTGATCACCAAACACTTAACATTGTAAACGTTATTTTTGCATTGTGTATTTTTGCATCTTTTTATTTTTTCATTTTTGTATTTTCACGTATCTCACATATTTTTTCATATATATATTTTCATATATTTTCATACTTTTTAAAATATTTTTTCACATATATTACCATTTTTTCACTTTTTTGTATACACCTATTTTTTGAACCCTCAAGGTATACCTAAGGATCATTAACTTATTTGATGAACTTTTCTCATATGACTCAGAACTTGTTTTTAACTTTAAAATATTTGATTCTTAAATATCCTTAAGGATCTCAACATTCCTTATTTTGAGTTGCACCATTGTGATTGGTTTGTGCAATATTATTGTCATCAGTTGATTGTCACTTGTTTGTGCAATATTAATACTGTTATCAGTTTGTGCAATTTTATACATTATATTTTATTGGTTTATTGGTTTGTAGTATCATGGATCCATGACTTTTAACTATTATAACATTAATTTGTAATTTATCCAATATATTTGTTTAATAAATAATACTATCCTTGCCTTAACATATATTAGGCGCTCCATAGCATCTTTTCATTATTCATGAAAACATATTTAATACTACAACATAAACATTTATATCACAACATTATTCTGCAACACACCAGCAATCCTCTATTTATAAATAAAAGGGGGGAAAAGTACTGTATACACCAAGAAGCTATACACTGCGGGCTTCTAACATCTTATACATAAGCCAAGAACCCATCAATCATATAATTATGGAAAGTTAAAGGGATACTAAACCCCAATGTTTTCTTTCATGATTCAGATAGATCATGCAATTTTTTATTAACTTTCTAATTTACTCCTATTATCATTTTTTCTTCGTTCTCTTGCTATATTTATTTAAGAAGCAGGAATATAAAGCTTAGGAGACGGCCCATTTTAGGTTTAGCACCCTAGATAGTGCTTGCTTATTGGTGGCTACATTTATCCACCAATCAACAAGTGCAACCCAGGTTCTAACCTAAAAATGGTCCAGCTTCTAAGCTTTACATTCTTGCTTTTTAAATAAAGACAGCAAGAGAAGGAAGAAAAACTGATAATAGAAGTAAATTAGAAAGTTGCTTAAAGGGACAGTCTAGGCCAAAATACACTTTCATGATTCAGATAGAGCATGTAATTTTAAACAATTTTCCAATTTACTTTTATCACCAATTTCGCTTTGTGGCTTGGTATTCTTAGTTGAAAGCTTAACCTAGGAGGTTCATATGCTAATTTCTTAGACCTTGAAGCCCACCTCTTTCAGATTGCATTTTAACAGTTTTTCACCACTAGAGGGTGTTAGTTCACGTATTTCATATAGATAACACTGTGCTCATGCACGAGAAGTTATCTGGGAGCAGGCACTGATTGGCTAGACTGTCCCTTTAAAATTACATGCTATATCTGAATCATGAAAGAAAAAAATTGGGTTTAGTATAAGTCACATAAGTTTTTTTTATTTTATTTTTATTTGATTACTGTAAATAATAACTAAAACCATTTTCTTCCATCAGCAAAATGCTTCTAGTAAAAGTTATTACTGTTTCAGCAGCATGAGTTATGTCATACAATCCACTGCTGACTCTATGAGAAGGTGTGGTGCATGTGCCTCACAACATATGTGCGTATGCCTTTGGAAAAACTAAATGCACACATGGACATTTCAATTTTGATCTTTCTATCCAATTAAGTGAAACTACTGAAACTTTAAAAGGGACAGCAAACAGCTTTAGAATATAATATACAATGTGTTGCATAGTAAAGTAAATGTGCGATATATTTTTAATATTTATTTTGACCTCTTTTCATGTAATTTAGCTTTAAAATTGTGGACTATTCTATTTCTCAGATCTGGATATTCAGATTGCAGACTTCTCAATATTAACCTTGCTTCATATCTTTCCCTAATAATGCTTAGCAGTAACAACTACCAAACAATGACCTTTATACTTACAATATGACCATGACTAGCCTTGTTGTCTGCAGACTCAAGGCCAGATTGGCTCTTCCAAATAAGAGAAATGGTTGTAGAGTTTGGGTGTTAAAGACAAGTGCAGCAAACTAGATTTTACTGTCCCTTTATATAAATTTTATACTGATCAAGGCTAAAAACAAAATGTATGCTTACCTGCTAAATGTCTTTCTTTCTGGATATGGAGAGTCCACGATGTCATTCAATTACTAGTGGTGATATCACTCCTGGCCAGCAGGAGGAGGCAAAGAGCACCACAGCAAAGCTGTTAGGTGTCACTCCCCTACCCATAATCCCCAGTCATTCGACCGAAGGGAAATAGAAAAAGGAATAACACAAAGATGTAGAGGTGTTAAGGGACTTAGGAGTCAAGGGGAACTCTCATCATAGTTTTAATTTGCCGCAATTTAGACTCAACTATTTATTTAAAAAAACCTAGTTAGATTGTTGTTAAAAGACCGCATAAGAATTTATTACTGTTAAATGACTCAACACAGTGTTATATACAGCTGCTTAGATCGTCTGATCCAATTCACAATGGCAGCGGTTAACATTTAAAATACTGTCAGTTGAGCATTTGGGGTTTACGTAATAATACAGCTGAATTTGTTATTCAACAAGCGTAAATAAACAGTTTGATGAAAATCGTAATGGTAACGTTTAACACTTAAAAGGATTGTCAGTTGGGCATTTGGGATTCATGTAATAGCACAGCTGAATATGTTACTTAACAATTCTAAATAACCAGTCTGATTAAACTTACAATGGCAGCGGCTAAAATTTAAAAGCGTTGTCAGTTGGGAATTTAGATGTATGTAACAACACAGCTGAATACGCTGCTATTTAACAATCCTCAATAAATAAACGTTACTTCTGATAACTGAACGTCTACACCAGAGCTTTCCAAACTTTTCATGCTGGTGACACACTTTGTAGACCTACATCATTTCGCGACACAGTAATTCAGTTGTACTAGCAAAAAGGAGGTTAAACTAACTTGTTTTAAAAGATACGGACACACACATATATTATATAATAACAAAATGCATTTACAAGTAACAGTATGTATGTGCAAGAATTAAAAAAAAAAGTTTAATAACACCAATAGCTACTTACTATTTTAATGGGATGTATGAGGTTGATGGGATGAACACAGTTTCGGAATATTTGGTGTAATATTAGATAAAGACACTCGCATTTCATCATCGAGCATTTTTAAGCTTCCACTTCCTATCCATATATCAAGAGCAGGAGCAACAATGCACTACTGGGAGCTAGCTTCAAAAAAATCCCTCTGACTTCAGCTCAGCGTTTAAGCTGCCACCCTCAGAGATCTGTGAGTCCAACTGACTACTGCCCGCGCTGCAAACACACTACTGTCCCACTCACTGGCTACACTTGCAGTCACGAGCCAATTAAGGAGACTACACGTGCAGTCACGAGCCAATGTGCCGCCAAATCCGCCAATGGTAATAGTTTCAGTTCCCACTGAGCTGTGCCAATTGGTTAAGATGATCTGTGACCTACTAGGTATCAATCACGTGTCAACCATGCGATATGTGTAGCAGGCAGGTGGAAAGTCAGAAACCAAAAAACAATTAAAAAAATAAATAAAATAATTTTAGGAAGCAGGGACACACCTACACACTGCTGCCGACACACTAGTGTGTCCCGACACACAGTTTGGAAAGCACTGGTCTACACGTTAAATACTAAGCACCAATCGAAGTCATTGCAATACTATATTCATATCCAGGACACTGAAACAGCAGTACACATACTGCAATCTCAGTGATGATTCAAAAGCTATAGCAAACTAACATCCAAACAGCAAGCCACCAGCAAATTAAATTTATTTTTTAAATCAATAAGGTCAATTTAAATATTGAATATTACATAAGTGCACAACTAAGACTGTGAGTGTGCACAACAATTGACCTTAGTTGTTAATTCAAAAACACGTTTTTTTGTAATAAGTGGCATTCCATTAACAGTGATAGAACTGTAGCTCCATAAGATAAAATAAATAAATATTTGTATTGCTATACAACTTGACCTCAACATTAAATTTATTAACACAGCAGCATGATTATATCAACTTGATGCCAAAGTATATAATACAGCAGCAAGATTATATTAGCTTAATGCATAAGTATACATAACTGCAACTCGAATTACAACACTAAATAATCTATATGTTGAACTAAAAATATATTCAACTGTGTCTTGCAACATTGTCTCTATATATTTTAGAACAGATCTACTCAATACCAATGTTGGATACCTTCTTTCGTTACATTGAAGTACAAAAACATAAGTTCTGATACTGAGACCATGATATCTATATAACTAAAATACCATCATTAAGGTATAGATAAAAACACATAAAGATCCTGCATAGACAATTGTGGTTGCAATTCCTATAATTAAACAATTCTTTTTAGATCAACATAGTGAAAATAAATACACAGAGGACCGCCCAAATAATTTTATTAAATATTTATATCCATACACAAACACAAATACTATGAGTATGGTATTAATACTAAACAAGTAATATTATTTGGAGGGTTAAACACATAGTTGCAGAACGGCTCATATAGAGCACAAATTGCAATACATTTAAAGTCATATTATTCATATGAGTATACAATTAATATATACAGACAACTGACCAAGTATACTAGATTGATACTTGAAGTATGCTTGTTTAAATCAAAAGATATGTGATTATGACACCAAACTATGTCGCAATTTGATGCCACACAATCATGTTATTAAATTTTTAATTGTGCAAACTTTCAATCAGCATATTTGTAAACCCATTTCTTACAATTTTGCCCCCAGTTCTGACTCTCTTAGTGGTCTTGACCGTATTCCGCTATAATCAGGGTCACTCAATACATTGACAGACTAGGTTATTTCACGTATGAGTCCATATTGTGTGTGTTTTTAATTGTGTGTTCTTTTCCCCCATTTCCCCCCCCCCTTTTTAATTAATATGGAAATAAAAGTTATATTTTATGATCTCCCTCCCTCATACCTCTAGGATCATTTATGATCATCAACTTATCTACTGTTGTGAATAATTGATAACTTCTTTCATTGCAATTCGTTGCTATCGACATATATCCAAAGCTCATGAGTGCTATATGTGTATTCTTTCCTGGTGGATTTAACTATCCACCACTAATTCGCTTCTAGCTTTTATAATACACAGCACCACAAACTCACCTACTCTGTATGACAGGGTTTACAATTAATCTATCTAACACAGGAGTTATGAAGGGCTTTTTCTAAAAATATATATATAAGAAGTAGTGCCATTGGTTTTCTGCTAAATTAAAGGTGTAGAGGTGCCTGAGGTTTAGTCAAAAATAACTGTCTTAATAAAGGGTGGGGTCATGGACTTTCCATATCCGGAAATAAAGACATTTATCAGGTAAGCATAAATTTTGTTTTTTTTCCTAAGATATGGAGAGTCCACAGCGTCATTCAATTACTAGTGGGAACCAATACCCAAGCTAGAGAACACAGAATGAACAGGGAGGGAGAACAAGACAGGCAGACCTAAACAGAAGGCACCACCGCTTGAAGAACCTTTCTCCCAAAAGAGGCCTCAGCCGAGGCAAAAGTATCACATTTGTAAAATTTGGAAAAAGTATGCAGAGAGGACCAAGTTGCAGCCTTGCAAAGCTGTTCCACAGAAGCTTCATCTTTGAAAGCCCAAGAAGAGGAGACAGCCCTAGTGGAATGAGCTGTAATTCTCTCAGGATGCTGCTGTCCAGCAGTCTCATAAGCAAAATGAATCATACTTCTCAACCAGAGGGAAAGAAAAGTAGAAGTAGCCTTCTGACCCTTGTGCTTTCCTGAGAAACAAACAAACAGGGCAGAAGACTGGTGAAAATCCTTAGTCGACTGTAGGTAGCACACACAACATCCAAGTTGTGCAACAGACTTTCTTTATGAGAAAAAGGATTGGGACAGAGAGAAGGAACAACATTTTCCTGATTAATATTTCTATTTGAAACCACTTTAGGAAGAAACCCCAATTTAGTACGAAAAAAACACCTTATCCACATGAAAGATAAGGTAAGACGAATCACACTGCAAAGCCAAGAGTTCCGAAACTCTCCAAGCAGAAGAGATAGCATTAAGAAACAAAACCTTCCAAGATAGCATCTTAATATCTATGGAATGCAGAAATCTGACCTTTCAGAGAACTGACTGACAACCCTTTCTCCAGACCTTTCTGGAGAAAAGACAAAATTCTAGGAATCTTGACCCTACTCCAAGGGTAGCCCTTAGATTCACTCCAATAAAGGTAATTACACCATACCTTTATGGTAAATTATTCGAGTAACAGGCTTGTGAGTCTGGATAATGGTCTCAATGACTGACTCAGAAAATCCACACTTAGACAGAACTAAGCGTTCAATCTCCAAGCAGTCAGCTTCAGAGAAATGAGATTTGGATGGAGGAATGGACCCTGAATTAGAAGGTTCTTCCTCAGAGGCAACCTCCAAGGCGGCCGAGAAGACATCTTTACTAGGTCTGCATACCAGATCCTGCGAGACCATGCAGGAGCTACTAGAATTACTGATATTTTCTCTTCTTTGATATGAGCAATAACTCGTGGAAGGAGCACAAACGCAGGAAACAGGTATGCTAGACCAAAATCCCAAGGAACCACCAGAGCATCTATCAGAGCGGCCTGAGGATCTCTTGAACCGTACCTTGGAAGCTTAGTGTTCTGCTGAGACGCCATCCGATCCAACTCTGGCACCCGCCATTTGAGAGTTAGGAGAGCGGAGCTTGTACACGCTGGCTGGAGGGCGGAGCTTGTACACGCTGGCTGTGTTTCTCCGTGGTGGTGGAAGTATCCTTTCTACCACCCCGTCATCTCCCTCCGCCATTAGCCCCGTGGCCCTTCGTCTTCCTGGGCTAGGATGTGGGCGTAGGCACCAGTCATGCCGGTAGCTGTGGAAGTCCTGAGAGAGCGGTCTGACCGCTTAGACCTGCTTGAGCCACACAAGGAACACATAGAGGATTCTCAAGGGGAAAAGATGTTTTCTGGGAGCTGTGCTGCTGGTTACTTACCAGTGATACATCAAAGAGGAGCAGGGGCGTAACTGGATGTTCAGACCCCGCTGGTAGGCTAGAGCGTGTGGTAGTCGGAGGAGTCCGATACACATCCACTCTGCCTCGCGGGTGGTGGAGTATTCTCTTGAGCCCCTGGTATATACATTTAGAGCCAGCTAGCCCAGCCTGGAGGTCTAGTATCCATCAGCTTCCCTGTGCATTACTCCGGGTCTAAAGTCATCCTTAGAGAATCATTCCTGGATCTCAGTGGAAGTCGCAAGTATCCTAACGCTGTTGTGTGGCGGTGCTATTAACTATTTGTTATCTATCCTTTGAACTGAAACTTGGAGCAGCAGTAGCTTAATTTTTTTTTTTTTTTTTAAATACATATATAATGATCTTGGATTAATATCTTTTAATAATGGATGCTATGCTGCAGTTGATAAAACTCTAAGTTAATTGCTGCTTTGAGGCTTTGTCCTGCTACATTATAAATCTGGTTGGGTGTAAGGCATTAAATTATATACTATCTCATAGACGGTCTTCTAAAGAAGGGGAAAAAAAGAAAAGGGAAGATGACAACATTTGTTACAGGACTGTGCTTATTGTTCCTGGGCGATTGTGTCCAAAAAAAAACAAAAACTCTTTTTCCTGTATATTTATGTAGCAAATATGTTGTGAAAACCACTAGGTATTGATGATCTTTCTATGTTTACTTTAATGGAGTGATGTAAGATCCTTTAGAAAAATATGCTAACTACTATAATGGAGTCACTGTTTGGTTGAGATATTGTTGCTAAAAGTTCAAAAGTAGTTTAAGTGGATATTCCCTAAAAAAGGGGAAAGAGATAAGAAGGAGGTAGTTTGCTGGGAATACTGTGTTCTTGTTATGCTTGTTGCTGGTTGCTAGTCCAAAATAACTTTGGGTGTGTCGAAGTTTGCCTTCTTTTTTTTTTTTTTTTTTTTTTTTTCTGTTTTTGAGAAGATGTGCTTAGAAAATTTAGCAGCCCCTTTTTGTGAAACAAGATTGGGTTTTTTTTTGTTTTTTTCAGATTTTTTTTCACATAGATCAAACCATAAGACAAAAGAGAAAAACAAAACAGCAATAAAAAAATTATACATAATAATTGTTGGAGACGCAGCTCCTACAACCTCAAGAACCACGAGACTGTACATAGGATTTTATCCATCTTGAAGAAACAACAAAAAAAAACAAAAAAAAAAAAAAAACACACTCCTAGCCAGCTATGCGGAAAGACATTTAGTAATGTCAATTCAGCAAAACTCACTGATGATAGGAAAGGGGAAAGAATCAATTTTTGCAGCGAGGTAGGATAAGATAATATAACAGGTGACCATTTCCATAAAAATTTCTGGATTCTTTTCTCTGAGGCATCATATAAGTGATATGATTCAAATACTATTTGGTCTTGTAATATTTTTAAATTCATAGATAACCCACCGCTATTCTTAGCTTTCCAATTTTTCAATATGCAATGTCTAACTGCCAATATAATTGTATTTAGACTATTTATAGTATTACAATTGATAGCTTCGTTCAGAGGACAAAGGAAAATAATATCTATCGCAGATAAGGCTATTGTTACTTTATATGATTTATTGAACCAAAAAATAATTTTCAACCAAAGTTGTCTAACCTTGGGGCATAACCAAAACATGTGAAGTAAATCTGCCCTGCCATGTGCACACCGCGGACACCGAGTAACACCAGAAGGGTAAAACTTGGATAATTTCCAAGGTGAAAAATAGAAATTATTAATCACTTTCATTTGAGATTCTTTCCAGGATATTGGTACTTTACACTTGGACATAGACTTAAAACTCTGATCAATTGTTTCATGTTCCACTGATAAAGTTACTGAACACCAAGTTTTACATATATTATCCTTAATGGCCTGGCTCTGTTTATTGAGCATGATATCATACAGTAGAGAGATTGACGCATCACCTGCAATAAATTTTTGTATGCATAATTTAATATCCTGCCAGACCGTTTTAAGGGGGACACGCCACCTCTGAGCCATAATGAAGTGTCGAATTTGAAAATAAGCAAATAATCCAGACCTAGGAATCCCATATTTACTGAAAATATCTTCTACTGATAATATTTGATGGTTTTCATCCAGTATTTGTTTAACAAATTGCAAGCCTTTTCCAGCCCAGTCTTTAAATATTTTTTGGTATAACCCTGGAAGAAAGCTTGGATTACCTACAATGGGTAGAAAATCAGAGCAGGAAAAATCCAAATCTAACACTGTACAGAATTTATGCCACGCTTGTACAACATTTTTAATAGAAATAAGGCAACTAATATTCTGCGGCAACTTCTGTATTGAAGAATGTAAAATTGCTTTTAATGAGAACGGGGCAATTAAAAAAGTTTCAATCTCCTCGGATGATACTAAATTGGATCCTGCAAGCACAAGATTGTTATTGTGTATGCCATCCAATGCTATAGAATTGTTATATTATAAAAAATCAGCTTTTTTCCCTTAGATATCACTTATTTTAAACGGAAAGCGTTGCTTTTCCTCTTATACACTCTTATATACTTTTACGCTAAATTACTTGTCACGATAGATTTTCACATATTTATGTTTATTTTTGCATAGGGCCACACTTGGGCCCGGTAGTTGCTGGGGTCTTTTTTTTTTTTTTTTTTTTATTATTATTATTACAGGTTGTCTCACTCTTTTTTGTGTTTTCACATGGATAGATTTATCATGCAGGCAAAAAACACGTCACTCACTATGCCTGCAAAAATAAGGGATAGGAAATCCAGAACCACTGATACAAGCTTAGATTCTATCACTGAGGGAGATATCTCTGCGATAAACATGCTGCCTCTTATGGCCCAATTAACAGAATATTTTTCACCACAATTTGCTGAAATTAAAAAGGATCTCTCAAATATTTCCCTTGAGATTACATCTCTGTCCTCTGAGGTGAGACAATATGCTAATAGATTATCTGAAGCCGAAAATAGAATTTCAGACCTTGAGGATCTAGTTAATAATCAGGATAATCAACTACAAAAACATGAGTCCAAAATCTGCAATTTACAGAGTCATCTGGAGGATCGTTCCAGGCGCAATAATGTCAGAATTGTAGATTTACCTGAATCAGCTGAGTATGAGGACCTATTGAATTTTACCTCTAATATATTGCCTTTGGCTCTTGGGTTCTCACCTCAGCAGATTCCTTTGGCAGTTGAGAGAGCGCACAGAATTGGTCCAAAGAAAGTTAATGGTTCTGTCAGGAATAGAATGTGTATTTTCAAACTACTTAGGTTCCAGGATAAGGTTGAGCTCTTGAGACTTTATAAGAAATTTGATGTTTTTTCACTCGGAAATAATAAAGTGTTATTATTTCAGGATTACTTGAGTTAAACCTCTGCTAAAAGAAAGCTGATGGCACCATTTTGTACACAACTTATTAATAAAGGCTTAAAAGCTTGGCTTATATATCCTGCCAGCATTGTGTTAGAAGACAAGGAAAATAGGTTTTCTTTTAATAATGTAATGGAAGTGCAAGAGTATATTGCATCCATAGAAAAATAACCATGCTAGTTTTTAGACTTTGAATTAGCAGATTCTACCGTGTGTTCCCAGATAAGGTTATAATAAGTATCTTCTAGCAGAGATTATGCTTTTTAAGTTGATACAAATGTTGTATATGATGTTACTAGGGTATTATGTTTTTCACCTTTTAGTCTGGAGCCTAAGTTGGCTTCAGACCTCGTACAATAATAAGGATGGGTTGTGCCCCTTTCTATTTTGCCCTGTCCTTGCTCATTGTGTTTCTATGGCTCAGGCAGGCGATGTTTGCTGTTTTAGGTTTGTTATCCCCTTTTTTTTTTTTTCTCCCCCTCCCTCCTCTCCTTCCCCCTGCCCTTAATCTCTCTTTAGTCTGATAAGTAGTGTTATTGTCCCAAATAACACTCAGGTTTTAAGATGACTTTTAATCAAAGTAAAAACGTTAATATATTATCGTGGAATGTGGGCGGGGTATCTTCCCCAATAAAGCGCAAACTCATAATTAAATGTTTAGCTAAACATAACCCTGACATAGTTTTTATGCAAAAGTTGCACCTTTCTGAGTTAGAATTACAGAAGCTGAAGATAAAATGGGTGGGAGATATAGTGGCCACCCCGGTTAGAAATAGGAAAGCCGGAGTGGCGATTTTATTTCATAAAGATTTAGATTTTAAGATCATAAACAATGAGCTAGATCCAGAAGCTAGGTATATTATTGCTCAGGTAATGGTTAATGGGGTTCGTCTCGTACTATACAATATATATGGTCCAAATACTCATAGCCCTATATTTTGGGAAAAATTGAAAGTTAAATTATATTCTTTTAGAGAACAAAATCTTATAATAGGGGGTGGTTTTAATATCTCTCCTGTTACTGAATTAGATAGAATGTCAAAGAAAAGTTTGAAAGATCACAATAGAAGGGCAAAAATTCTTAAATCTTTTCTCAGTAAACTTAAGATGATTGATATTTGGAGGATTGTAAATACAGATGCCAAAGTTTATTCATGTGAATCTAAGGCCCACAAAACCTTCTCAAGGATTGATATGTTACTTGTCTCAGAATCACTCGCTATAATGAAGATAATTCCACAGATTTTGCTGTGATGGGCACAATTCTTTCTTTATCCTCCAATTTATAAAGTAATCAAACAGGACCTCACTAAATGGAGCAAACTGAGATTTTCTTGGTTTGGACGTCTATCTGCGATCAAAATGTCTGTGTTACCAAAGATTTTATATTTATTTCGGACCCTACCGATAGGCATCCCGAATTGTGATCTAGACAATCTCCAAGCTTGCATTAACAATTTTATAAGAGGGACTAAAAAAGCTAGAATTCCTAAACCAATATTTACGAGACATAGGCAACTGGGAGGCCTGGGCACACCAAATCTCAGACACTACTTCCAAGCAGCTAGGTTAGCCCAAACTACTCTCCTTAACAAAATGGAAGATGAGATAAGATGGACCACGTTGGAGTCAGACATAAATAAACTATATCCTCAAGAGCTGGCTCTGTGGGACCCACATAGAGCTCAAACCCAAAAACTTAATAAATTCCCAATTACAGATTACATGCTCAAAGCTTGGTCCACTCTTGTTTCGTCTCTCAAAATTCTCCCTAACAGATCCCTCAAGACCACCCTAAAAGTAATCATACCTTCAGAACAGATCCCAGCTATACAGAAGTGGGAAAACAGAGGTCTTTATAGGATCGCAGACTTAGTAGACAAAGGCAAATTAATGACATACACACAACTTCAGGATAAACTGTCTCCTTCCAAATTACATTGGTTTCTATATCTTCAGATATCCTCCATCATACATAAATACCTACCTTCATTGACTGGTCACAAATTCACTCCCTTAGAAATAATTTGTAGCTCCTCATCCAGACCTAGAAAAACTATTTCACAATTATACCAACTAATTCAATCTTCCACACAAATCACTAAAACAAGCCTTCAGCTCAAATGGGAGGCCGACCTCAATACAGAAATTGATATTTCCGACTGGAATAACTTAATATATAATGCGAGTAAAGGCCTGTTGAGTGCTGACATGCAGGAAAATTGCCTTAAAACAATTTTCAGATGGTATCTCACTCCAATTATCACCTCTCATTCCATTAAACGGGGGTCCAAGCTCTGTTACAGGGGTTGTGAAGTCGAAGGTACATACAAACACATGTGGTGGGACTGTTCTTACTCTAAAATAATCTGGAATAAATTATCACTCCTTTTAAGTAGGATACTAGATAGCCCCATTCAGTTGTCAATGAACCAAGCCCTATTGAATGTACGCTTAAGGCAGTTTAATAAAGACATTAATCAATTTATCAAAATTTTATGTACAGCTACACGTATATGTATAGCCCGTCACTGGAAGGAGGGGGCTCCCCCCTGGGACGAAATTTTACATAAAATTAGGCACATATACAATATGTCTGCACAGGCAGCAATATTACAAGACACTCAGGAAGCTTTTCACAAAGTCTGGTTTTATTGGATCACACATGACTCCATATAATACTGTTTGAATTGTCAATATACCCAATACAGCAGAGATCTTATATGCCTATATACATCCGTTGGTTAATCATAATATTATCCTTATTGATGAAAATTCCACTGGGTGTGTCATGGTCAGAAGGCACTATTTTCTTACTCTTCTTCATCTTCCCCTCTTATCTTCTTCTCTTCCCCCTTTGATTTTCCCAACTTTTCTCTATACTCCCTTTGTATTCAAGATCTTCATAAATTTTTTGGTTAAGATGGGAATGAGGGGGTGTCCTTACCCCACTCAGGTCCCCCAGACAAACTGACAGACAAGATGCATGATAGCTGTTGTTTAAGGAGTAATCGACCAAGTAATTCCATCTATATAGCGATACAAATGTAAATGTTTTAAATGCTTTTAGGAAATCTTAGTTACTGTCTACTAATATTGGTCTCATTGATCTATCTGTCATTAAGTGGCTATGTCTTCTGTGAAGGTCTTGTTTATTCTTTTGTATTGTTTAAATATCAATAAAAAATTATTTCAAATAAATATGTGGCTCAAGCTCTTTCGGAAAGTATGGAAATCCTCCCTCAAGAGGTTCTTTTTCATCAATTTGGCCTATCTAAGAATAATTTATTTGCTTATTTCCAACTACGCCACTTTTATTACAAACAGTTTGGTTCATTAGCGGCTTGTAGCAACTGGGCAGAGATTAATATATGTATTAATATCCATAGGAGAGGTAATATTTCAATCTCTCTAGTGTATGATCTTATGTTAGCTAAACAAAGCTTGCCACTCTTTGATAAGCTATGTAATGTTTGGACCAGTATGTTCTCGGGGATTGAGGCGGACACCATTAAGCAAAGTTTTGTTTCCTTAGATAAATGTGTTATTCTGACAAGTTTGAAAGAATCTCATTTTAAACTTATTAATAATTATTATCTATCACCGCTTAAGATGTCAAGTTTTTTCCCTAAGCAGCTTTTCGTTTGTAATCGTTGTCGATACCCTAATGCTAATTTATTGCATATCTTTTGGTTATGTCCTAAAGTGTTTCAGTTCTGGCAGAAAATTCAGTACTGGTTTAGTCAACTGTTTAAAGTATCGTTTCAATTCTCGCCAGACCAGATAATATTTTTATGGACACCCACTGCTATGCTCCCGCAATACCAATACGCGTTGAAAATTGTCATTTTAATGGCTAGGTTCTTGATTATTAGGAACTGGCTAGCTTTCACAGCCCCTTCTATGGTTGCATTTATTAAAGAAATCCAACTACATATAATATTTGAATCCTTTTACAAACGATTAGCTACAGAAATTTTTTTTCTAAATTTATATACAGCTGGTTGCCAGTAATTAAATCCTATCCCCTTTCGGTGCAAAAAAATATTCTTACCCCTTTCCTCAGCTCTAAATGTTTTGCGGACTTGGTACTACTGAATGAATTTCCCCCTATGTGGGTTGCAAACTTTAGAGAGGTAAGTTAGGGGGTTGGAGAGTAGGGTTTGTTTCCCCCTTTTTTTTTTTCTTTCTTTCTCTTTTCTCCCTTCTCCCATTTTTTTTTTTTATTTTTTATTTATTAGCCAGATCAAAATGCATGTTATATAACCTGTGATTGGTAATAGTGGTAGGTCTTGTATATATGATACAATCTTTATTTTCTTGTCCTGCTACCTTTTGCTTTCTGTAAACGAAAATGGATGTTTAATAAAGATATTTAAAAAAAAAAAAAAAATCTATGGAATGCATTGGCTCAAACAGAGCCTGCTGCAAAACTTTAAGAACAAGATTAAGGCTCCAAGGAGGATAAACAGGTTTAAACACAGACCTGATTCTGACCAGGGCCTGACAAAAAGATTGAACATCTGGCACATCCACCAGACGCTTGTGTAACAAAATAGATAATGCAGAAATCTGACCTTTCAGAGAACTGACTGACAACCCTTTCTCCAGACCTTTCTGGAGAAAAGACAACATTCTAGGAATCTTGACCCTACTCCAAGGGTAGCCCTTAGATTCACACCAATAAAGGTAATTACGCTATACCTTTATGGTAAATTTTTTGAGTAGCAGGCTTATGAGCCTGGATCATGGTCTCAATGACTGACTCAGAAAATCCACGCTTAGACAGAACTAAGCGTTCAATCTCCAAGCAATCAGCTTCAGAAAAATGAGATTTGGATGGAGGAATGGACCCTGAGTTAGAAGGTCCTTCCTCAGAGGCAACCTCCAAGGCAGTCGAGAAGACATCTTTACTAGGTCTGCATACCAGATCCTGCGAGACCATGCAGGAGCTACTAGAATTACCGATACTCTCTCTTGTTTGATATGAGCAATAACTCGTGGAAGGAGCGCAAACGGAGGAAACAGGTATGCTAGACCAAAATCCCAAGGAACCGCCAGAGCATCTATCAGAGCGGCCTGAGGATCTCTTGAACCGTACCTTCGAAGCTTAGTGTTCTGCTTAGACACCATCAGATCCAACTCCAGCACCCCCCATTTGAGGGTTAACCTGGAGAACACCTCCGGATGGAGAGCCCACTCCCTTGAATAAAATGTCTGTCTGCTCAGGAAATCTGCTTCCCAGTTGTCTACTCCAGGAATTTGGAAAGCAGACAACAATTGTGAGCTTCCGCCCACTGAATAATCCGTGGCACCTCCTTCATGGCTAAGGAACACAGACCCTAGAATAAAGTTCAGAGTTTGTTAAGTAGCAATGTCCAGGAAACAAAATGGAAATTTTTGGATACTTGCGATTAGATGATTTTAAGCATAGGTAAAAGGAAAGGCTGTAGCTTGAATAAGTTGATAAAATCCATGCAGGAACAGTCACATACCTCTGTTGTTTAGGAACACAACTTCAAAGTTAATGCAATGCACATGAGGCCTGAGAAGACTTAAAAAGAGGCTGAGGGAATCACAAACAGGAGGAGTAGATGGTATTTTGGAACAGTAGTCCTGTCTCTTTAAATCTTTAAATATGTGATTTTCTTCTGCTGATTCTATGAATACATCCTCTTCAGTTACATAGTCAGATTCAGAATCTGTTTCACCAAAATGGAAATCACGAACATGAGGAGTAGATGAAATTCTAGAAAAGTGGTTCTGTCTCTTTAAATCTTTAAAGATCTGATTTTGTTCTGCTGAATCTATGGATACATTCTCTTCATTTTCATAGTCAGATTCAGAATCAGTTTCACCAAAATGGAATTCACGAACATGAGGAATAGATGAGATTCTAGAAAAGTTGTTCTGTCTCTTTAAATCTTTAAAGATCTGATTTTTTTCTGCTGAATCTATGGTTACATTCTCTTCATTTTCATAGTCAGATTCAGGATCAGTTTCACCAAAATGGTAACCACGAACATGAGTAGAGGATAGTCTAGAATGGGAGTACTGTGTCTTAAAATTTTTAAAAGTATGAAAATCTTCTGTTTTTCCTTTTAGGGATAGCTTGGGTCTGAGAGAGGTTGTAATTTTTTATTTTCCTTCGAGGGTCGGTGCATCCACTACCACTGTGGAACCCTTTTTTAGGCATTAACTTTCTGTCCTCATAGGGTTCAGTAAAAAAGCCTAAAGATGTCAGCACACTGGGGTAGAATGCACGTCACCAAGGAACCACTGCTCCAGGTCCCACAATATATCTTAAAAAGGTAAACAGGTGACAGTATAAATCTAATATTTATTTAGATAAGACAAAAAATAGGCGACGTTTCGGGATGTTATCCCTTATTCATGCCATTCATGCCATGGCATGAATAAGGGATAACATCCCGAAACGTCGCCTATTTTTTGTCTTATCTAAATAAATATTAGATTTATGCTCTCACAGGGTTCAGTATCAGGAATTCCTGTACAGGAAACGGATGTAGTAGAAAATGTAGGTTGATGCAAAGTATCTCCCAAGGAAAGCAATTTCTTAGATGCAGTAACAGAAGAATTTTGAGAAGGTGAAGTATACTGAAATATGCCTCAGGTAGATGGGGAGGAATAGTGACACAAGATTCTGACTGAGAAGTTGTCTGGGGTTCAGCAGGCATACTTATTTGAGTTTGAATATCAGAGCTAATTTCTCCAGGGACTATCTCTGGTAAACTGAAAGGTTGTATATCCGGAACAAAATTATCTTTTGCTTCTAGCACAGGGTTTACAGACATTGAGGCAGCATGAGAGGGATGTAAGCAATCAGTAGTTGAAAACAGTGTTTTTAATTGTAGAGTCTGAGAAGAGATACCATTAAATGCTTTAAAAACAGTCTGATGGCGACTAGAGACAACATCCAGCTTGGTGTTGAGAGTAACATGAGGCAAGAGAGGATCTGGCACAACAGAAACTGAAACAGGAGATTCAGGCTGAGTTTCCTCTTTACAGTTCTGATTTTCTGTAGGCAGAAAGATTTTCTTTTTCTTCTTTTTTTTGAGAGCTTAGATAACTGATATTTCTTCCCAATATGAGGCTTCTTAGGGTGGTGCCACTGTGGCCTGGAGTACCTTATCAGATTGAGAACAGAAATCCTCTTCATCACTGGATGCATAATTCTGAAGTAATAAATCGGCATAGTAGTTGAGGGGACCATTTCTCCAAACAGCAGTCTGTAAACCAGATGTCTCTTCTTCCAGCTCTGAATCTGTCCAAACTACAGAATCCATGGGAATATCAGAAATAGGAAGATCAGTATTTTCATGAGAGGTTTCATGATGGGAGCTGTCTGTATCATCTATATTGTAAATATAGCTACCAAGGATGTCATTATAGCCAATAGGTTGAGGTTTTGTCTTGAGTTTGTGGTGAATTAAAGTTGCGCTCATACCAGTCTAATGCCAGTTCAGCTGGATCTGTGAAGTCATCCTCCTCGTTGACATATTCAGACTCAGAGTCAGTATCACCAGGATGGGAATCACAAACAGGTCTGTCATGTTCCGGTGTACATGCGCTCAGGACACAGACCCTCAGGTCAGGGGTCGGTGTCTCCAAATCCCTACCACTGACCCAAGGGTCTGTGTCCTGAGCGCATGTACACCGGAACATGACAGGAACTCCGAGTTCCTCCCTAGTGGCTGATGTATTGACAATTGAGGCCAAGCCATCAGAGCATTGTAAATCACTCTTAACTCCAAGATGTTTATGGTGAGAGCAGACTCCTCCCAAGTCCATAGTCCCTGCGCCTTTAACAAACCCCAGACTGCTCCCCAGACTAGCATGCTGGCGTCAGTGGTCACAATCACCCAGGAAGGTCTTTGGAAGTATGTGCCCTGAGACAGATGGTCCTGAGAAAGCCACCACAGGAGAGAGTCTCTTGTCGACTGGTCTAGAGCTATCCTCTTGAGACAGATCCGAATGGTCTCCATTCCATTGTCTGAGCATGCATAATTGCAGAGCTCTCAAATGGAATCGAGCAAAGGGATTGATGTCTATGAAAGCGACCATCAGAAAAAATTACCTCCATACATCGAGCCACTGATGGCCAAACAGTAGACTGAAGAGAGAGGCAAGAGGAGAGAATTTTGGATTTTCTGACCTATGTCAGAAAAAAATTCATAGATAGGGAATCTATTATGGTTCCTAAAAAAACCACCCTTGTAGCTGGAACAAGGGAAGTCTTTTCTAGATTCACTTTCCAACAGTGGGAACGTAGACAAGACAACAAGATCTCTGTATGAGAGTTTGCTTGTTGAAAAGATGGTGCCCGAACCAATATGTCATCCAGGTGTGGCGCCACTGCATACCCTGAGACCTGATCACTGCCAAGAGAGCCCCCAGAACCTTTGAGAAAATTCTAGGAGCTGTGGCAAGGCCAAACGAAAGAGCCACAAACGGAAAGTATTTGTCTAGAAAGGCGAATCTCAGGAATTTGTGATGATCCCTGTGCATGGGAACATGAAGATATGCGGCCTTCAGGTCTATGGTTATCATGAACTGACCCTCTTGGACCAAAAGGAAGAATGGAGCGAATGGTTTCCATTTTGAAGGACGGTACCCTGAGAAACTTGTAGAGGCACTTTAGGTCTAAAATGGTTCGAAAAGTTCACTCTTTTTTGGGAACCACGAAAATATTTAAATAGAATCCTAGACCCTGTTCCCTTACTGGAACTGGAACAATCACTCCCAGGGAGAAAAGGTCCTGAACGCAGTTTAAGAATGCTTCTCTTTTTACCTGATCTGCAGATAATCTTGAGAGCGGGAATCTGCCCCTGTGAGGTAAATTTTTGAATTCTGTTTTGTAACCCTGAGATACTGTGTCCCCAGCCCAAGGATCTGGGACATTTCGTCTCCACGCTTGACAAAACAGGGAAAGTCTGCCCCCCACTTGATCCAAATCCGGACTGGGGGCCGACCATTCATACTGACTTAGACTCAGCTGAGGGTTTCTTTAATTGCTTCTCCTTATTCCAAGACTGATTGGGCTTCCAAGAAGACTTGGACGGCTCCTGCTGGGAAGACTTTTGACCTTCGAAGTTACGAAAGGAACGAAAATTACTTTGACGTCCTTTGAGTCTGTTCTTCTTGTCTAGCGTTAGAAAAGACCCTTTTCCACCCTTAATATCAGAAATTATTTCTGCCAGACCAGGTCCGAACAAGGTCTTCCCATCAGCTGACCAAAATTTTAGCCACAATGCCCTGCAGGCTAGGACAGTGAAGCCAGACATGTTAGCATCAGAAATAAAGGAATAGGCTAGTTTGAGAGCCTTAATCCTATCTTGTATCTCCTCCAACGGAGTCTCTACTAAAATTGATTCAGACAAGACGTTGTACCAATAACATGCCGCACTTGCTACTGTGGCAATATAAACTGCAGGTTACCATTGAAGACCTTGATGAACATACATCTTCTTCAAATAAGCTTCCAGCTTTTTGTCCATGGGTTCCTTAAAGGAGCATCTATTTTCTAGGGATCATAGTTCTCTTAGCCAGAGTAGAACTAGCCCCTTCTACTTTAGGTACCGTGTGCCAAACATCTTTAATGGAGTCAGCAACAGGAAACATCTTTTTAAATACGGGAAACGGGGGAAAAGGAATCCCTGGCTTCTCCCATTCCTGTGAAATAATCTCTGTCACACGGTCTGGGACAGGAAAAACTTCCACAGAGGAAGGAACATCATAGTATTTATTAAGTTTAATAGACTTCTTAGGGTTGACAACGACAGAAGTATCTGAGTCGTCCAAAGTAGCCAATACCTCCTTTAAAAGTACACAAAAGTGTTCAAGCTTAAATCTGAAGTTTATTTCTTCAGTATCAGATGAAGGAATAATACTGGCCGAATCTGAGATTTCACCCTCAGAGGCTATCGGCGTATCCTCCTCATCGGACTTATGAGGGAGGGCAACCTGCGTAGCAGTAGGTGGAACAGAAACCTTACTATCTGAATGTCTAATTTTCCTCTTGCATTTTCCCAGCATAGGAAAAGCAGATAATGCCACAGATACCTGTGCAGAAAAATCTGCAGGCAAATAAACTCCTCCAGGAGGCTGAGAGGAACTGCAGGGCACTGTATGTGACGCCATAGAGGCTTGGGACGTTTGAGGAGAAAGCTGTGGCATTGCCTGAACTTTTTTTGTGACTACTTGGTCACTGACTTTGCATTGTGTCCTTTTTTTGTGACTACTTGGTCACTGACTTTGCATTGTGTTCAAGTACACAGCACCCATGGGCATCAAATAATAAATATATGGCTATTTCTTTGATTATTACTAGCCCATCCCTCTTCACTTCAGTAGTGCCATCACACTTTCTCTCCCTTTGAAATTGCCTGAACAGCATCATTGGACTCAGAAAGCAACAATTTATCTTTAAATTGAAGTGTTCTAGCTAAGCATACAGCACATAATTGCATAGGCAAAACAATGTGTGCCTCTAGACATAACAAGCATTTGTCATAAAACACAGGGTCTTGGTCCATGTCCATAATACTAAATAAAAATTTCCCCCAAATTGTAGATTTTTTTAAAATACACTATCACTTTAAGAATTTTTAATACCACAATTTGGCTGCCAGAAGTCTCTAAAACGATCTTATAGTAGATCTACACTGAAGAGACTGAAATTCAATGACGCCGCTCTGTTCCATGAATATCCAACAGCAGAGAGAAGTCACATGACCGGCAGAGAGAAGAAACTACGCAGTAAGTAAAAGGCGCATGTTTCCCTCTGCCTACAACATAAGATGCAAGTAGCTGCAGCTGGTTTCAAATTCAAGCAGTTTGTAAGTTAGCCTATTCTAGCTATGCAAGCAAAGAAAACCAACTGCCAAATTTTAAGTTTATACATAAATCTCTGTATAAAACATAAGCCACAAACATACTAATAAAGTATTTCAACAAAATTAGCCCAAAGAGGAAAAACGTCCCAATAAAGGAAAGATTAACCCATGGGGGGCTAGTTATCAAGCCGTCTACTTTTCTGGCTTCGCCGGCCCAATACGCCCGCCTAAGCTCGCCTACCTTCGCCGCCGCGGACCTTGAATACGTTCGCCTAAGTTATCAAATAAAGCTGTCAAAAAGCCGCGGGGCGATGAGCAGCGGACTGTGACAGTTATCACTCATCCGATCTCGCTGCCCTTCGGCTTTTTCCCAGCTTTATTGCTAGCCTGTCACTAAGCACCCACACTAAACTACACTGTTCTACCCCCTATACCGGCGCCCCCGGAGCCCCCCGCAACTAAATAAAGTTACTAACCCCTAAACCGCCGCTCCTAGACCCCGCCGCAACTCTTATAAATGTATTAACCCCTAAACCGCCGCTCCTAGACCCCGCCGCAACTCTTATAAATGTATTAACCCCTAAACCGCCGCTCCCGGACACCGCTGCCACCTACAGTATACCTAGTAACCCCTATCCTGCCCCCCCTACACCGTCGCCCTCTATTATAAAATTATTAACCCCTATCCTGCTGATCCCGCACCTCTCCGCAACTAAATAAATAGTTTAACCCCTAAACCGCCGCTCCATGAACCCGCCGCAACCTATATTAAACCTATTAACCCCTATCCTGCCCCCCCTACACCGTCGCCACCTATAATAAATTTATTAACCCCTATCCTGCCCCCCACTACGCCGCCGCCACTGTAATAAAATTATTAACCCCTAAACCTAAGTCTAACCCTAACGCCCCCCTAACTTAAATATTAATTAAATAAATCTAAATAAATTAACTCTTATTAACTAAATGAATCCTATTTAAAACTAAATACTTACCTTTAAAATAAACCCTAATATAGCTACAATATAAATAAGAATTATATTCTAGCTATCTTAGGATTTATATTTATTTGACAGGTAACTTTCAATTTATTTTAACCATGTACAATAACTATTAAATAGCTTACCTAGCTAAAATAAAGAGAAATGTACCTGTGAAATAAATCCTAACCTAAGTTACAATTACACCTAACACTACACTATACTTTAATAAATTATTCCTATTTAAAAATAAATACTTACCTGTAAAATAAACCCTAAGATAGCTACAATGTAATTAATAATTATATTGTAGCTATCTTAGGATTTATATTTATTTTACAGGTAACTTTGTATTTATTTTAGCTAGTTAGAATAGTTATTAAATAGTTATTAACTATTTAATAACTACCTAGCTAAAAGAAATACAAAATTACCTGTAAAATAAATCCTAACCTAAGTTACAATTAAACCTAATACTACACTATCATTAAATTAACTAAATAAACTACCTACAAATAACTACAATTAAATACAATTACATAAACTAACTAAAGTACAAAAAATAAAAAAAGCTAAGTTACAAAAAATAAAAAATTAAGTTACAAACATGTTAAAAATATTACAACAATTTTAAGCTACTTACACCTAATCTAAGCCCCCTAATAAAATAACAAACCCCCCAAAATAAGAAAAATCCCTACCCTATTCTAAATTAAATAAATTTCAAAGCTCTTTTACCTTACCAGCCCTTAAAAGGGCCATTTGTGGGGGCATGCCCCAAAAAGTTCAGCTCTTTTGCCTGTAAAAGAAAAATACAACCCCCCCAACATTAAAACCCACCACCCACATACCCCTAATCTAACCCAAACCCCCCTTACAAAAACCTAACACTAATCCCCTGAAGATCATCCTACCTTGAGTCGTCTTCACTCAGCCGAGCCACCGATGGAACTGAAGAGGACATCCGGAGCGGAAGAAGTTAATCCTCCAAGCGGCGCTGAAGAAATCTTCCATCCGATGAAGTCATCATCCAGGCGGCGCTGAAGAAGTCTTTGATCCGGCCGATGTCATCTTCCAAGAGGCGCTGAAGATGTCTTCTATCCGGGTGAAGTCATCTTCCAAGCCGGGTCTTGAATCTTCCTTCCGCCGACGCGGAACCACCTTCTTCACCGACGGACTACGACGAATGACGGCTCCTTTAAGGGAAGTCATCCAAGATGGCGTCCCCTCAATTCCGATTGGCTGATAGGATTCTATCAGCCAATCGGAATTAAGGTAGGAAAAATCTGATTGGCTGATGGAATCAGCCAATCAGATTGAGCTCGCATTCTATTGGCTGTTCCGATCAGCCAATAGAATGCGAGCTCAATCTGATTGGCTGATTGAATTCCATCAGCCAATCAGATTTTCCTACCTTAATTCCGATTGGCTGATAGAATCCTATCAGCCAATCGGAATTGAGGGGACGCCATCTTGGATGACGTCCCTTAAAGGAGCCTTCATTCGTCGTAGTCCGTCGGTGAAGAAGGTGGTTCCGCGTCGGCGGAAGGAAGATTCAAGACCCGGCTTGGAAGATGACTTCACCCGGATAGAAGACATCTTCAGCGCCTCTTGGAAGATGACATCGGCCGGATCAAAGATTTCTTCAGCGCCGCCTGGATGATGACTTCATCGGATGGAAGATTTCTTCAGCGCCGCTTGGAGGATTAACTTCTTCCGCTCCGGATGTCCTCTTCAGTTCCATCGGTGGCTCGGCTGAGTGAAGACGACTCAAGGTAGGATGATCTTCAGGGGATTAGTGTTAGGTTTTTGTAAGGGGGGTTTGGGTTAGATTAGGGGTATGTGGGTGGTGGGTTTTAATGTTGGGGGGGGTTGTATTTTTCTTTTACAGGCAAAAGAGCTGAACTTTTTGGGGCATGCCCCCACAAATGGCCCTTTTAAGGGCTGGTAAGGTAAAAGAGCTTTGAAATTTATTTAATTTAGAATAGGGTAGGGATTTTTCTTATTTTGGGGGGTTTGTTATTTTATTAGGGGGCTTAGATTAGGTGTAAGTAGCTTAAAATTGTTGTAATATTTTTAACATGTTTGTAACTTATTTTTTTATTTTTTGTAACTTAGCTTTTTTTTTTTTTGTACTTTAGTTAGTTTATGTAATTGTATTTAATTGTAGTTATTTGTAGGTAGTTTATTTAGTTAATTTAATGATAGTGTAGTATTAGATTTAATTGTAACTTAGGTTAGGATTTATTTTACAGGTAATTTTGTATTTCTTTTAGCTAGGTAGTTATTAAATAGTTAATAACTATTTAATAACTATTCTAACTAGCTAAAATAAATACAAAGTTACCTGTAAAATAAATATAAATCCTAAGATAGCTATAATATAATTATTAATTATATTGTAGCTATATTAGGGTTTATTTTAAAGGTAAGTATTTAGTTTTAAATAGGATTCATTTAGTTAATAAGAGTTAATTTATTTAGATTTATTTAATTAATTATTTAAGTTAGGGGGGCGTTAGGGTTAGGGTTAGACTTAGGTTTAGGGGTTAATAATTTTATTACAGTGGCGGCGGCGTAGTGGGGGGCAGGATAGGGGTTAATAAATTTATTATAGGTGGCGACGGTGTAGGGGGGGCAGGATAGGGGTTAATACATTTAATATAGGTTGCGGCGGGTTCAGGGAGCGGCGGTTTAGGGGTTAATACATTTATTATAGTTGCGGTGGGCTCCGGGAGCGGCGGTTTAGGGGGTAATAACTTTATTTAGTTGCGGCGGTGTAGGGGGGGGTCAGATTAGCGGTGTTTAGACTCGGGGTACATGTTAGGGTGTTAGGTGTAGACAGCTCCCATAGGAATCAATGGGATGTCTGTCAGCAGCGAACTTGTACTTTCGCTATGGTCAGACTCCCATTGATTCCTATGGGATCCGCCGCCTCCAGGCTGGCGCTTTGAAAACCAGGTACGCTGGGCCGTAAAAGTGCCGAGCGTACCTGCTAGTTTTTTGATAACTAGCAAAAGTAGTGAGAATGTGCCGCACTTGTGTGCGGAACATCTGGAGTGACGTAAGAATCGATCTGTGTCGGACTGAGTCCGGCGGATCGAAGTTTACGTCACAAAATTCTACTTTTGCCGGTCTCGAGCCTTTGATAACTAAGGCGAATCAGCCTCGCCACAAATACGCTGCGGAATACGCAGCGTATTTGAGGTTGACGGCTTGATAACTAGGCCCCCTAGTCTCAACATACATAATGTGCCTGCCCACTGCCAAAGAAAATCCTGTATAAAGGATTTTAAAAATGTCCCCATCTACTGCATTTGACATATTCTGAAGTGCAAGTCTCCAAGACCTAGAAGACAAAAGCACTTACCTGCAATCTAGCTGTCCGGCAGGAAGACAGCTCACAAGGTGTGAAAGGACACATACTCCTTACAGAGACCTGTAGAAAAAGAAAGAACAGAGTAACCAACTCTGGCTTTCTGTACCATGGGCAGCAATGTGTTAGGAAACAAAGCAAGGACTACCTCACAACTTCCTAACTGCTTAAAAGCCACCACTACTCTACTGAAGAGATTGACGTGGACTCAGCTAAACCCAAATCCTTGCTTGCAGGGAAAAGTACCTGGAAAATAATTATTTCTTCAGACACCAAACTTCACCTCCTCCATTGACAGAGGCAAAGAGAATGACTGGGGATTATGGGTAGGGGAGTGACACTTAACAGCTTTGCTGTGGTGCTCTTTGCCTCCTGCTGGCCAGGAGTGATATTCCCACTAGTAATTGAATGACGTTGTGGACTCTTCATATCTTAGGAAAGAAATAAACCTTAACCCCTTCACCCAAATTGACATATAAATACTTCATGCATTACTTTGCTTATTGTACTCCACAACATTATATATATATATATATATATATATATATATATATATATATATATATATATATATATATATATATATATATATATATATATATATATATATATATATAAAAGAAAGCCAAAAAGAGCACTCGCCGTTGTTATTGTGAAAAAAGTTTTATTCTAGTGAATGTTTTCGGGGAGTGACCCCGTCCTCAGACTATTACAAACAATGCAATTGATGTAATAGTCTGAGGACAGGGTCACTCCCCGAAAACGTTCACTAGAATAAAAAAAAATTTCACAATAACAACGGCGAGTGCTCTTTTTGGCTTTCTTGTATATCAATAGTGGGATGCACCCCGGAGCATATTAGCATAGTGAGTGCTGGACTTTTGCACATATATATATATATATATATAAACACTTCGGAGCTTCAGGAAGCTCCATCAGTCTCGGCTGTTAAGTTACAGCTGAGAGCTAAAGTTTCTGAGCTCCACGCAGCTCCACACATATGGAATCGGAGTGCGATCGGAGGCAGGTGGGCAGTCCAGCAGTGGATGGAGGCAGTGGTAGTGGAATGGCCCTACATTTAAAATAAATAAAGGGAGTGGGAGGTATGGGACTTGGAGAGCTACACTACAGAAAACAGGAGGGATGGGGGGCCTTAACTAATGATCGAAGGAGGGGAGAGGTGGTGGGGCCACTACATTACAGAAAATAACAAAAAGACAGCTGCCAGTACCTAAGATGGGGGTACTAGTTAGAGGGGGGAGGGTTAGAGAGCTGTTTGGGGGGGATCAGGGAGGTTGGAGGGTAAGGGGGGATCCTACACTGCAGAATATATATATAATGTATATAAGTGCCTTTAATTTTCATATTGTCTGCCAGTACCTAAGATGGGGGTGACTAGTGGGGGGTGAGGGAATGAAGAGAGCTGTTTGGGAGGCATCAGGGGGTGAAAGTTGTCAGGTGGGAGGTAACCTCTACACTAAAGCTAAAATTAACCTTACAAGCTACCTAATTAACCCCTTCACTGTCGGGAATAATAGAAGTGTGGTGTGCAGCAGCAATAAGCGGCCTTCTAATTACCAAAAAGCAATGGCAAAGCCATATGTCTGCTATTTCTGAACAAAAGGGGATCCGGAATTTGTGCCATGATTGCACAAGTGGTATGTAAATAAGTTCTGTGAAACCCAAAGTTTGTGAAAAAGTTAACAATTTATTTTATTTGATCGCATTTGGCGTTAAAATGGTGGCATGAAATATACCAAAATGTGCCTAGATCAATACCTTGGGTTGTCTACTTTGAAAATATATATAGTTTTTATGGGTAATCAGTAAAATCCATCTGCATGCCAAAAGCTGTAAAAAGCAGTAAAGCATATTGTCTAAACCTTAGGTCATTTAGTAAAAAAAAAGAAGTACTCAGCAAATTTACTCCATAATAAATAAAGCTGAAATACTGTATTGTTTTTAATGACACATATTTATGTAACGCTGCTGAGCACACCAAACAATGAGATATGGAGCTGTAAAAATAGTATCTAATACCAGGGGGAAATGCACTCCATAAGCTCTAATGGATCAAGAAGATGGTAATCACCAACATACCATGTTTTTGTTTTGTTTTTTATTGAACGTGTCTCAATTTACTAAAATAGGAATTTTGCTGCAATCATTAAAACATAGCCTTAGCTGTATTTCTGATTTTTTTAAATTATTTTTCCCCACTTTTGTATTTTTCAGCAGAATATTTAACAGTAAAAGTAAATAAAATACTTTTTCTTAATAGACCTTCAAAACGTCAGTCATATAATGTGCAAGTAAAACTGGCTAATGGGTGCTGTTGTAAGTAAATGCTTTTATGCTTATATATATATATATATATATATATATATATATATATATATATATATATATATATATATATATATATATGTATGTATGTGTGTATATATATATATATATATATATATATATTTATAAAATTCCAAAATTATACTCCCCCCATCAAAAAATATATTGTACTACAGTATATAAAAGCCTATATATATTTTTTTACTCCAAAAATGCCTAGTCAATCTATTTATGTTTGCTTAAAGAAACTGCTATCATGTGTCAAAGTATTTTTTTTAGTTATAAAATTATTATTGTATTTTAAACAATAAAAAAGTAATAATAAAGTTTTTATATTTACTTTATTACCTAGTTATACACTCAGAATTAAAACCATTAATACATTAAGCGGAATAGAAAACATAAGTATCAAGTCTTGGAATGTCACCAATTGAATAAATCTGGAAATAAAGAGCAAACATTATAATAAAAAGACGGGAGTGTTCAATTGAAGCAACCAACAGTGCAATTATTATCTAGTTAATGAGCAAACGTTAGTAGGATTAGGAGCAACTAATGTAAAGATGGAAGAAGCTAGAGAATTAAGTCAAAGTTAGAAAATTGTGGTGTGGTCTCTCCTATTGTCAAATTCACAGACATTAAAAACCTATATTGAAATCGAAATTGTTAGTTTTGACATAAATAAATGTTCCAAGACTGAGCATATGAGTCACTGAGATCTTTCAATTAGGGAAGGACGTGTTGTCTTTTTCCAGTTAAAGGCACAGTCAAGTCCAAAAATAACTTTCATTTTTCAAATAGGGCATGTAATTTTAAAAAACTTTACAATTTACTTTTATCAACAATTTTGCTTTGTTCTCTTGGTATTCTAGTTGAAAGCAAACCTAGGAAGGCTCATATGATAATTTCTAAGCCCTTGAAGGCCGCCTCTATTTTATTTGCTTTTCACAGCAGGGGAGAGCTAGCTCATGTAGGCCATATAGATAGCATTGTGATCACGCACATGGCTAGTGGCAGACACTGCACTAATTGGCTAAAATGCAAGTCAATAGATAATAACTAAAAGTCATGTGATTAGGGGCGGTCAGAAGATGCTTAGATACAAGTTAGTCACAGAAGTAAAAAGTGTATTAATATAACAGTGTTGGTTTTGCAAAACTGGGGAATGGGTAATAAAGGGATTATCTATCTTTTTAAACAACAAACATTCTGGTGTTGACTGTCCTTTTAAGAAGAATCAGGCGTTTGGCACAATTTTTTGTTATTCTGAATAAGGCTAGTCTATATTTACAGGGAATTAAAGGTAGGAATTAAAAAGGAGAAATATTTTATTTTCTATTGAATAGCCTAATACCTATTCCCATACAGTCAATCACCTGGGCCCAGAAGGGCTCTACCTGCTCATAATCCCAAAAGATGTAAAATCAAAGAGAGCACTCTTAGCCACATCCACTCCAATCCTCTTTCTTTAACGAGAGCCAAATTGAACAGAGACGGGTTGGTGTGAGATACCATCTCATTAATAATTTTTAATTAATTTCGAGCACATACACCAAGACTGAGGATTTATTGGTAGAGAGGAATATGTTTATACATTGATCAGCAGAAATTGTTTAATTCAAATACATCACCAAGGTAGAGAGGTATAAGATGGGAGGAATAGACTCCATGTCAGGATTTTATTTTAGTGGTTGTTTAGAACATAAAACTTCAAACAGAATGTGTGATTTGGTCAGATTCTGCACAGTAAAATCTACCAAGTGGGAGGGATAATCTGTAGACGTGGTCAGTACAAACAATAGGCTGGCAGCTTGTGGTCAAAAGGAGGACCAAATTGGGATCCAAGCAGAGGTCAGCAACTGGCAGACAAATTAACTGCCATAGGAGAATATGAAAGAATGGACAAGAAACTAATCAGTGCAAGGATGGAGGTCTCCATCCTTGCACTGATTACAAAGCACTGAGCAATATCACTATAAAAGAGAACTATGCACTTGTGACAGTCAAAAGGCTGTAAGCAGCTCTCATCCTATTGGCTGATTTGAATATTTTATATATATATATATATATATATATATATATATATATATATATATGTATATATATATATAAAAGCGGTACCTTGCATTTAATCTTCAGTGTGCGGCGGACGATCGCATAAAGAGGTCCTACCACGTTGCTGATGACTGCCCCCAAGGACCACCGCTCCGGATCCGCGCCTCAGAAGACCGCTCAGCACCTCCGGCAAGAAGATAGAAGATGGTCCCGTGATAGAAGAAGATGTATCCGCCCGGATGAAGACTTTTCGCCACCTGGAAGAAGATGGATCGCCGGACTTCAGTAATAGTGTGTACCTATTTTGGGGTTAGTGTTAGTTTTCTTACTTTTTGGGGTGTTTTTTTTTTTTTTTAGATTAGGGCTTTTTTTTATTTTTATCGGCAGTAAAAGAGCTGATTGCCCTTTTAAGGGCAATGCCCATACAAATGGTTAGATTAGAGTTTATTTTAGTTAGGTGCTCTTTATTTTGGAGGTTTGGGTGGGGGGTTGTAATTTTTTTTTTTTTAAAAAAAGAGCTGATATCTTTAGGGCAATAAAAATACAAGGGGTACTCCCTAGATGTATTAGTGCAATATTATGTGCAGGGAACAAAAAAGAAAACGCCCTCTGGAAGCATTTTAGAAAAAAATCAAACTAAAAACAGTGTCTGATTTTCTCCAATAGCCACTCTGCTATGTGAGCTGTATCAATCGCGGTAAAAATGAAACAGTTTCAGAAAGTATCCAGCTTCCAATAAAGTTTACAGAGAGCTCTGTTTCCAAACTGGTAGTTCAGTCAATGGTTCAAGCAAGTGTACGCATCTACGCGTTTCAGACGTTCAAGGCCTTTATCAAGATTAGGGCAATGCCCTACAAAAGGCCCTTTTAAGGGCTATTTGTAGTTTATTGTTAGATTAGGGTTTTTTTTTTATTTTGTGGTTGTTCTTTTTTTTAAAGAGGTATTAGATTGAGAATTACTTTTTATTTTGGATAATTTAGTTTGTTATTTTCTGTAATGTTAGCTTTTTTATTTTTTGTAATCTTAGCTATTTTTTAATTTTCCGGTAATGTTATTTATTTATTTTAGATTTTTATTATTTTCTGTTATGTTAGTTTTTTTTGCAGTTTAAGCTTAGGTTTTATTTTTTTCACAGGTACATTTTTATTTATTTTAAGGTAGTTAGTATATTGTAACTTTAAGTTGTTAGGTTTAGGGGTTAATAGTTTAATTTAGGTAGTTGCGATGTTGGGGATGGCAGTTTAGGAGTTCATTAGTTTATTTTAGTAGTAGTGATGTTGAGGGATGGCGGTTTAGGGACTAATTATTTTTTTTAGTCTCGATGTGGGGGGCGGCGGTTTAGGGGTTAATAGGTTTATTTTGGTAGTAACGATGTGGGGGTGGGGGTGGCGGTTCAGGGGTTAATAGGTTTATTTTAGTAGTAGCAATGTGGGGGGACAGTGGTTTAGGGGTTAATAGGTTTCTTTTGGTAGTAACAATGTGGGGGGATGGCGGTTTAGGGGTTAATAGGTTTATTTTAGTAGTAGCGATATGGGGGGATGGCGATTAAGGGGTCAATAGTTTTTTTGTAGTAACAATGTGGGGGGATGGCGGTTTAGGGGTTAATAGGTTTATTTTAGTAGTAGTGATGTGGGGGACGACGGTTTAGGGGTTAACAGCTTTATTAGCTGTGATTCGGTAGGTGGCGGTTTAGGGGTTAATAGTGTAGTTTATGGGTGTTAGTGTACTTTGTAACATATGGGTTTTATGAAACTTTTTTGTTTTGCAAAATCCATAACTACTACAGGTCTTTAAATGCGGAATGGATTGTTCCGGTATAGGCTATAACGATCGCAGTACAGCCATAACGCACAACTTGTAATATCAAGTAGCTGACCATTCCATAATCAAAGGACATTTTTTAAGCGGTAAAGCCATACCGCACAACTTGTAATCTCAGTGCATTTGTTTTATGTTGAAAAATATTTTGAGGAAACAAAATACCTAAAATATGCAGTTTGCTCTGGAAATTTACCCAGCTGAAAAAAAATGTTTAATGACAATACAATTTCCTAACAACAAGAGCATTTTTCTCTGGATACAAGTCACTCTGAATAAGGCAGTGGCGTCACTAGGGTTGGTGTCACCCGGTGCGGTAAGTCATGGTGTCACCCCCCCCCCAGAAAGCAGACACACACAAAAACACAGGCAAAGACACATACAAAAACTCAGACACACTTAAAAACATACTCAGATACACACACAAACACTCGGAAACACACTCAGACACACACACAAAAACACACACACAAAAACACTGAGACACACAAAAACTCAGACACACACATACAAAATATGTAAACTACACTGCATTAATTAGGAAGCTCATGCCTAGAGCTGCTCCCTGGCTCAGCAGAACATCAAATGAAAGATAAACAGAGCACTCTAAAATAAATCACTGAAGAAAAGGTTTAGGCGCGCAAACTATGAAAATTCTGCTCTCTGACTCTGTTCCAAGTCTGTCAGTGCACAGCCCTGGGCCGCATGTCACTGAGCAGTGAGCACAGATAGGCAGGCAGGTTTAGGCTAGCAGCGCAACTTTGCAAGCCCCACGGCATGCCCACAACATTCATAGTGAAATTGGGCAGGGGAGGAGCAAAGTACAAACAAGCAAAAGCAGCCGGGAAAACTATTTGTTGAAATTGCAGCACTGGCTCAAGGGGCAAAAAAATTGTGTGTCTACAACTTCCCCAGTCCCACTAATGTTCACAAATGCCAGCCTCTAATAAAATAATCTATGCATCTCAACATTGTATTTCTTTGAATTTCAATAAAATTAAAAAAAAAAAAAAATTTTTTTTTTTTTTTTGGTGTCACCCCCTGGAGGGTGTCACCCGGGTGCGGCCCGCCCCCCCCGCCCCCCCCTAGTGACGCCACTGGAATAAGGTTCATTTGTCAGGCTGCCGATCTAAAGAAAAGCTGTGACAATGAAGAATAAAGAGCATTCTACAGCAGTAAAGCATAGAATATTCAAACTGCATCAGTTAGAAGTGTACAAGGTAATATTGCATTTTTGGACAGCCCAGTTAGCACTGTTGGATAAATTATCCAGAAGTAAAGGCTATATCACACCATCCAGACACTGCTGAGAAAAGTTCATCCTCAATAACTCAAGAATGGAGGAGCCTTAGGAGGGAAGCCAAGAAGAAGAGACATTTAATCACTTGAAATACCTACAAAAGTCAGTGGCTGAGACTGGGGTAAATGTCTCAAGAACAAAAACATAAATATCCTACAGTTTCCCAGTCAAGTCCTGATCTCAGTCCTCTGGAGAATCTGTTGCAGTGAAAATTACAATCCACAAATTACTTTGCTTGGCTTAACTACTTTTGCAGATTAAATAATTAAACCATTGCTTTAACAATTTTATTTTTTAGTTAATTTTTAATTTTTATTTTCGTATATTCTTTTTTTCTTATAATTAGGTATACACACCGTGTGAAACTCAACCTTAAGGAATGCTCAAACTGTTCTAACAAAATTGCAATAATAAAAAGTACACAATAAAATTAACTATGTAAGAAAATGGTGTGTATATATATATACAGTGGATATAAAAAGTCTACACACCCCTGTTAAAATGTCAGGTTTCTGTGATGTAAAAAAATGAGATAAATCATTTCAGAACTTTTTCCACCATTAATGTGACCTATAAACTGTACAACTCAATTGAAAAACAAACTGAAATCTTTTAGGTAAAGGGAAATAAAAATAAAAAAATAAAATAATATGGTTGCATAAGTGTTAACACCCTTTTATAACTGGGGATGTAGCTGTGTTCAGATTTAAGCAATCACATTCAAAACCATGTTAAATAGGAGTCAGTACACACCTGTCATTATTTAAAGTGCCTCTGATTAACCCCAAATAAAGTTTAGCTGTTCTAGTAGGTCTTTCCTGACATTTTGTTAGTCGCATCCTACAGCAAAAGCCATGGTGCGCAGAGAGCTTCTAAAGCATCAGAGGGATCTCATTGTTAAAAGATATCAGTCAGGAGAAGGGTACAAAAGAATTTCCAAGGCATTAGATATACCATGGAACACAGTGAAGACAGTCATCATTAAGTGAAGAAAATATGGTGCAACAGTGACATTACCAACAACTGGATGTCCCTCCAAAATTGATGAAAAGACGAGAAGAAAACTGGTCTGGGAGGCTGCCAAGAGGCCTACAGCAACATTAAAGGAGCTGCAGGAATATCTGGCAAGTACTGGCTGTGTGGTACATGTGACAACAATCGCCGTATTCTTCATATGTCTGGGCTATGGGGTAGAGTGGCAAGATGGAAGCCTTTTCTTACAAAAAAAACATCTAAGCCTGGCTAAATTTTGCAAAAACACATCTGAAGTTTCCCAAAAGCATGTTGCAAAAGGTGTTCTGGTCTGATGAAACCAAAGTTGAACTTTTTGGCCATAATTCCAAAAGATATGTTTGGCGCAAAAACAACACTGCATATCACCAAAAGAACACCATACCCACAGTGAAGCATGGTGGTGTCAGCATCATGCTTTGGCTCTGTTTTTCTTCAGCTGGAACTGGGGCCTTAGTCAAGGTAGAGGGAATAATGAACAGTTAAAAATACCAGACAATATTGGCACAAAACCTTCAGGCTTCTGCTAGAAAGCTGAACTTGAAGAGGAACTTCATCTTTCAGCATGACAACGACCCAAAGCATACATCCAAATCAACAAAGGAATGGCTTCAGCATAAGAAGATTAAAGTTTTGGGATGGCCCAGCCAGAGCCCAGACCTGAATCCAATTCAAAATCTGTGGGGTGATCTGAAGAGGGCTGTGTACAGGAGATGCCCTCACATTCTGACAGATTTAGAGTGTTTTTGCAAAGAAGAGTGGGCAAATCTTGCCAAGTCAAGATGTGCCATGCTGAAAAACTCATACCCAAAAAGACTGAGTGCTGTAATAAAATCAAAAGGTGCTTCAATAAAGTATTAGTTTAAGGGTGTTCACACTTATTTATTTATTTATTATTTATTTATTATTTATTTATTTATTTATTTTTATTTCCCTTTACTTAAAAGATTTCAGTTTATTTTTCAATTGAGTTGAACAGTTTATAGGTCACATTAAAGGTGGAAAAAGTTCTGAAATGATTTATCTTTGTCTATTTTTTTTACATCACAGAAACCTGACATTTTAACAGGGGTGTGTAGACTTTTTATATCCACTGTGTATGTATATATATATATATATATATATATATATATATATATATATATATATATATATATATATATATATATGTTCATGTTATTTAATCTGATGGCTTAGTCTCTGAATGTTGAGGCCGCTACTCCTAACAGAATCAGGTTATTCTTTTTCCAATATGTTCACTACAAAAACAAATGACATAGGGGGCGTGTCATAGCGAGGCAAACAACTTCAATAATATAAAAACAAATAATATAATCTCCCACTGGGTGAAAATGCACAGGCTGAGGTCTCAGAGTTACTAAGCATGATGATAAATACTCCAATTGCCAAACAGGATTATTACAAATCCGATTTAAAAAAAAAAAAAAAGACCACACAAGGTAAAAAATAATATGAATAATTTGCAGTTAAAAACATTAATATATAACTGCTTAGAAACAGCCAGGATAAAACAAGGCCTGGGAAATGTGCTACAATATTCTTTGAAATAGTGGATTTATTTCTTAATATAGTGCTAGAGAAATGTGTACTCTTCCGAGCCTACCACAGTATGCTGTCATTAAAAGTTGACAAGTTTTAAACAAGGATACTTAGAAAAAAGTCAACAGAAATAAGTTGATAACAGCAGAAAATGAGGACGTTTTTGGGCGGGGGTTTAAGTTTATTTTTTATCTGAATCCTGAAAGTGTAATTTTAATGTTCATGTCCTTTTTAAAGGGTCATACAATTGCAAAAGAAAATGATCTGTTATAAAGATTTTTTTGTTATAAATTTGTATTAATTTGTAAACATTAATAAACACCACTATTTATATTTATAAGACAATTAATACATGGAAAGTAAAACATAACATATAAGTGTTAAGTCTTGGAATGTCACCAGTTAAATAAAGTTAGGAGTAAAGAATAAAAATTATAATGAAGAGAAGTGAGCTTTCATTTGAAGCAACCAAGAGCACAATTATTAAAAGTTAGTAGTGTCACGCCGCACCACTCTAGCCGTTGCTAGGGGCGTGGCGTCTCCTTCCCTGCTCGTTGCCAGGGGCTGTGTTGGGTCCAGATGCGTGCAACGCTGACGTCATCACCGCACGCTCCTCTCTCCTGATGCCGGTCCGGAAGTCTGTGGCGCAAATCCTGCGCCTATGTAAGCCTAGTCAAACTATCTATCACTGCCCAAGTATAGGTGTTACTTTGTGTGCTCCTGGGTGTGATAGATTGTTTCTACTCTGTATTGCCTTAATGTGTTTGAACCCTGCCTGTCTGACTACTCTGCCTGTTATACCCCTGAATTGCTGGATTGATATACTGCTGCTGAACTCTGCCTGGCTGACTATTCTGCCTGTTTAACCCCTAAATTGCTGGATTGATATACTGCTGCTGAAGCCTATCTGTCTGACTACTCTGCCTGTTTAACCCCTAAATTGATGGATTTATATACTGCTGCTGAACCCTGACTTTCTGACTACTCTGCCTGTTATACCCCTGAATTGCTGGATTGATATACTGCTGCTGAACTCTGCATGGCTGACTACTCTGCCTGATTAACCCCTAAATTGCTGGACTGATATACTGCTGCTGAACTCTGCTTGCCTGACTACTCTTCTTATTAACCCCTGTTGTTCTGGATTGCCTCTTTGTTGCCGAACCCTGTCTTTCTGACAATTCTAGTGGTATGCCCTTGGACTGCTTTACCATTGCCAAACCCTGCCTGTCTGACTATTCTAGTGGTTTGCCCTTGGACTGCTTTACTGTTGCCAAATCCTGCCTGTCTGGCCATTCTAGTGATTTGCCTTGGATTGCTCTGCCGTTGCCACTGGGGACTGTCCTGCCTGTGGCGAGTGCCGCCCTCCTCATCTTACTAACTTTCTCTGCTCTGGGATATTCCCTATCATTCCGGCTCAACGCTGGGATAACAAGACTACTGGCCAAGTTCGGTCTGATAGAGGAGTATCCCACGAGCATTACAAGTAGGGTTAGGGACAACTAATATAAATATGGAAGAAGCCAGAGAACACCTTCTCTAAAGCTTTTTCAGCATTGACTGCAATAAAAATTATATGTTGAGGAGAAGTTGAGGCCTGTATCTAGTGGTATTATCATGGAATTCTTGTCCAGGAAGAATACTCTTCTAATTTGGATGAATAAGCTGTGGTTAAAGTTTATTGTGGGCTGATAATTTTGAGGTAATAAAATGGATTCCCCAGTTTTGGAATCACTACTATGTGGGCTTCTAACATGGGGGCAATCAAAATTAATAGGCAGAAAAATAGCCAAAAAGGGACAATTTTCATTTTAAAGTGATCATAGTAATGCAGTTTTATTGTGTTTTTGACTCCCAGAGAAATGCCCAATTTTAATATGTGGATAATTTTTTTTTCGATCATCACAATCTGTTTAAATAGACTTTTCCACACCTTTTCAAGACCAGTTTTGCCTTTTCTCTTGTTAAGTGTAGTCAGTCCACGGGTCATCCATTACTTATGGAATATATCTCTTCCTAACAGGAAGCTGCAAGAGGATCACCCAAGCAGAGCTGCTATATAGCTCCTCCCCTCACATGTCATATTCAGTCATTCTCTTGCAGCCTAACTAAAGATAGGTCGCTGTGAGAGGTCTGTGGTGTTTTTTAACTTAGTTTATTTCTTCAATCAAAAGTTTGTTATTTTAAATGGCACCGGAGTGTGCTGTTTGTTCTTAGGCAGCATTAGAAGAAGAATCTGCCTGCGTTTTCTATGATCTTAGCAGACGTAACTAAGATCCACTGGCTGTTCTCATCTGAGGAGTGAGGTAACTTCAGAAAAGGGGAATAGCATGCAGGGCCCCCCTGCAAATGAGGTATGTGCAGTAAATTATTTTTCTGAGGAATGGAATTGACTGAGAAAATACTGCTGATACCAATGTAACGTAAGTTCAGCCTTAAATGCAGTGATAGCGACTGGTATTAGGCTGATGAGTGTGTGTACACTGAATGTATTTTTCTAAGGAATGGAATTGACTCTGAAAATACTGTTAATACTGAAATAATGTATGAGCCTTAACTGCAGTAAAAGCGACTGGTAGCAGGCTTATTAATAACACTTCATAACTTTTCAAATGTATGTTTAAAACGTTTACTGGCATGTTAATCGTTTTTTGTGAGGTACTTGGTGATAAAACTTATTGGGGCATGATTTTTACCACATGGCCATCTTTGTTTTCTGCATAGAAACAGTTATCTGAGCTTCCCCACTGTTGTAATATGAGTGGGAGGGGCCTATTTTTGCGCAGTAAAAATTCCGTCACAATCTGTCTACTTCATCCTCCATGATCCAGATCGTCTCTAGAGAGCTCAGGGGTCTTCAAAATTCATTTTGAGGGAGGTAATCAGTCACAAGAGACCTGTGACAGTGTGTTTTGACTGTGATAAAAACGTTAATTATTAAATTGTTATCCGTTTTTGGGTATTAAGGGGTTAATCATCCATTTGCTGGTGGATGCAATCCTTTGCTAACTTAATACATTTACTGTGAAAAATTGATTGCTATAACTATTTTGGTTCATTGTTATTTCAACTGTGACAGCTTTTTGTGCTTCTTAAAGGCACAGTAGCGTTTTTTATATTGCTTGTAAATTTATTTAGAAAAGTATTTCCAAGCTTGCTAGTCTCATTGCTAGTCTGTTTAAACATGTCTGACACAGATTAATCTCTTTGTTCACTATGTTTAAAGGCCAATGTGGAGCCCAATAGAAATTTGTGTACTAATTGCATTGATGTTACTTTAAATAAAAGTCAATCTTTACATGTAAAGAAATTATCACCAGACAACGAGGGGGAAGTTATGCCGACTAACTCTCCTCACGTGTCAGTACCTTCGCCTCCCGCTCAGGAGGTGCGTGATTTTGTGGCGCCAAGTACATCAGGGAGGCCCTTACAAATCACTTTGCAAGACATGGCTACTGTTATGACAGAAGTATTATCTAAATTGCCAGAATTAAGAGGCAAGCGCGATAGCTCTGGGTTAAGGACAGAGCGCGCGGATGAGGTGAGAGTCATGTCAGATACTGCGTCACAGTTTGCAGAACATGAAGACGGAGAGCTTCATTCTGTGGGTGACGGATCTGATCCAGGGAGACTGGATTCAGAGATTTCTAATTTTAAATTTAAGCTTGAGAACCTCCGCATATTGCTAGGGGAGGTATTAGCGGCTCTGAATGATTGTAACACGGTTGCAATTCCAGAAAAATTATGTAGGTTGGATAGATACTATGCGGTACCGTTGTGTACTGACGTGTTTCCTATACCTAAAAGGCTTACAGAGATTATTAGCAAGGAGTGGGATAGACCTGGTGTGCCTTTTTCCCCTCCTCCCATATTTAGGAAAATGTTTCCTATAGACGCCACCACACGAGACTTATGGCAGACGGTCCCTAAGGTGGAGGGAGCAGTTTCTACTTTAGCTAAGCGTACCACTATCCCGGTGGAGGATAGTTGTGCCTTTTCAGATCCAATGGATAAGAAATTAGAGGGTTACCTTAAGAAAATGTTTGTTCAACAAGGTTTTATCTTACAGTCCCTTGCATGCATTGCGCCTGTCACTGCTGCGGCGGCATTCTGGTTTGAGTCTCTGAAAGAGGCCATTCGCACAGCTCCATTGGATGAAATTATGAAAAAGCTTAAAGCACTTAAGCTAGCTAACGCATTTGTTTCTGATGCCGTCGTACATTTAACCAAACTTACGGCTAAGAACACCGGATTCGCCATCCAAGCGCTTAGAGCGCTATGGCTTAAATCCTGGTCAGCTGACGTGACTTCTAAATCTAAATTGCTTAATATTCCTTTCAAAGGGCAGACCTTATTCGGGCCCGGCTTGAAAGAAATTATAGCTGACATTACGGGAGGTAAGGGCCATGCTCTACCTCAGGACAGGGCCAAATCAAAGGCCAAACAGTCTAATTTTCGTGCCTTTCATAACTTCAAGGCAGGAGCAGCATCAACTTCCTCCGCTCCAAAACAGGAAGGAGCTGTTGCTCGTTACAGGCAGGGCTGGATAAGAAATTAGAGGGTTACCTTAAGAAAATGTTTGTTCAACAAGGTTTTATCTTACAGTCCCTTGCATGCATTGCGCCTGTCACTGCTGCGGCGGCATTCTGGTTTGAGTCTCTGGAAGAGGCCATTCGCACAGCTCCATTGGATGAAATTATGAAAAAGCTTAAAGCACTTAAGCTAGCTAACGCATTTGTTTCTGATGCCGTCGTACATTTAACCAAACTTACGGCTAAGAACACCGGATTCGCCATCCAAGCGCGCAGAGCGCTATGGCTTAAATCCTGGTCAGCTGACGTGACTTCTAAATCTAAATTGCTTAATATTCCTTTCAAAGGGCAGACCTTATTCGGGCCCGGCTTGAAAGAAATTATAGCTGACATTACGGGAGGTAAGGGCCATGCTCTACCTCAGGACAGGGCCAAATCAAAGGCCAAACAGTCTAATTTTCGTGCCTTTCATAACTTCAAGGCAGGAGCAGCATCAACTTCCTCCGCTCCAAAACAGGAAGGAGCTGTTGCTCGTTACAGGCAGGGCTGGAAAGTTAACCAGTCCTGGAACAAGGGCAAGCAGGCCAAGAAACCTGCTGCTTCCCCTAAGACAGCATGAAGAGAGGGCCCCCTATCCGGAAACGGATCTAGTGGGGGGCAGACTTTCTCTCTTCGCCCAGGCTTTGGCAAGAGATGTCCAGGATCCCTGGGCGTTGGAGATCATATCTCAGGGATCTCTCCTGGACTTCAAAACTTCTCCTCCACGAGGGAGATTTCATCTTTCAAGGTTATCAGCAAACCAAATAAAGAAAGAGTCGTTTCTACGTTGTGTACAAGACCTCTTACTAATGGGGGTGATCCACCCAGTTCCGCGGACGGAACACGGGCAAGGATTCTATTCAAATCTATTTGTGGTTCCCAAGAAAGAGGGAACCTTCAGACCAATCTTGGACTTAAAAATCCTAAACAAATTCCTAAGAGTTCCATCATTCAAAATGGAAACTATTCGAACCATCCTTCCCATGATCCAAGAGGGTCAGTACATGACCACAGTGGACTTAAAGGATGCCTACCTTTACATACCGATTCACAAGGATCATTATCGGTACCTAAGATTTGCTTTCCTAGACAGGCATTACCAGTTTGTAGCTCTTCCCTTCGGATTAGCTACGGCTCCAAGAATCTTTACAAAAGTTCTGGGCTCACTTCTGGCGGTACTAAGACCATGAGGCATAGCGGTGACTCCGTACCTAGACGACATTCTGATACAAGCGTCAAGTTTTCAAACTGCCAAGTCTCATACAGAGATAGTTCTGGCATTTCTGAGGTCGCATGGGTGGAAGGTGAACGTGGAAAAGAGTTCTCTATTACCACTTACAAGGGTTCCCTTTCTAGGGACTCTTATAGATTCTGTAGAGATGAAAATTTACCTGACAGAGGCCAGGAATGCTTGCCGTGTCCTTCATTCCATTCCACACCCGTCAGTAGCTCAGTGCATGGAAGTAATCGGCTTAATGGTAGCGGCAATGGACATAGTACCATTTGCGCGCCTGCATCTCAGACCGCTGCAATTGTGCATGCTAAGTCAGTGGAACGGGGATTACTCAGATTTGTCCCCCCCTACTAAATCTGGATCAAGAGACCAGAGATTCTCTTCTATGGTGGCTTTCTCGGCCACATCTGTCCAAGGGGATGACCTTTCGCAGGCCAGATTGGACGATTGTAACAACAGACGCCAGCCTTCTAGGCTGGGGCGCAGTCTGGAACTCCCTGAAGGCTCAGGGATTATGGACTCAGAAGGAGAAACTCCTCCCCATAAATATTCTGGAATTAAGAGCAATATTCAATGCTCTCCTAACTTGGCCTCAGTTAGCAACTCTGAGGTTCATCAGATTTCAGTCGGACAACATCACGACTGTGGCTTACATCAACCATCAAGGGGGAACCAGAAGTTCCCTAGCGATGTTGGAAGTCTCAAAGATAATTCGCTGGGCAGAGTCTCACTCTTGCCACCTGTCAGCGATTTACATCCCAGGCGTGGAGAACTGGGAAGCGGATTTTCTAAGTCCCCAGACTTTTCATCCGGGGGAGTGGGAACTTCATCCGGAGGTCTTTGCTCAACTGATTCATCGTTGGGGCAAACCAGATCTGGATCTCATGGCGTCTCGCCAGAATTCCAAGCTTCCTTGTTACGGATCCAGGTCCAGGTGCTGATAGATGCTCTGACAGCCCCTTGGGTCTTCAACATGGCTTATGTGTTTCCACCATTTCCGATGCTTCCTCGTTTGATTGCCAAGATCAAACAGGAGAAAGCTTTGGTGATTCTGATAGCGCCTGCGTGGCCACGCAGGACCTGGTATGCAAACCTAGTGGACATGTCGTCCTGTCCACCGTGGTCTCTGCCTCTGAGACAGGACCTTCTAATTCAGGGTCCTTTCAACCATCCAAATCTAATTTCTCTGAGGCTGACTGCATGGAGATTGAACGCTTGATTCTATCAAAGCGTGGCTTCTCGGAGTCGGTTATTGATACCTTAATACAGGCTAGGAAGCCTGTTAACAGAAAAATTTACCATAAGATATGGCGTAAATATTTATATTGGTGCGAATCCAAGTGTTACTCATGGAGTAAGGTTAGGATTCCTAGGATATTGTCCTTTCTACAAGAGGGTTTAGAAACGGGCTTATCTGCTAGTTTGTTAAAGGGACAGATTTCTGCTCTGTCTATTCTTCTACACAAACGTCTGGCTGAAGTTCCAGACGTTCAGGCTTTTTGTCAGGCTTTAGCTAGGATTAAGCCTGTGTTTAAGACTGTTGCTCCGCCGTGGAGCTTAAACTTAGTTCTTAACGTTCTTCAAGGCGTTCCATTTGAACCCCTTCATTCCATTGATATCAAGCTGTTATCCTGGAAGGTTCTGTTTTTGATGGCTATTTCCTCGGCTCGAAGAGTCTCTGAGTTATCTGCCTTACATTGTGATTCTCCTTATCTGATTTTTCATTCAGACAAGGTAGTTCTGCGTACTAAACCTGGGTTCTTACCTAAGGTAGTTACTAACAGGAATATCAATCAAGAGATTGTTGTTCCATCACTGTGTCCTAACCCTTCTTCAAAGAAGGAACGACTTTTGCATAATCTGGACGTAGTCCGTGCCCTGAAGTTCTATTTGCAGGCAACTAAAGATTTTCGTTAAACTTCTTCCCTGTTTGTCGTTTACTCTGGACAGAGAAGAGGTCAAAAGGCTTTGGCTACCTCTCTCTCTTTTTGGCTTCGTAGCATAATATGTTTAGCCTATGAGACTGCTGGACAGCAGCCTCCTGAAAGGATTACAGCTCATTCTACTAGAGCTGTGGCTTCCACCTGGGCCTTTAAAAATGAGGCCTCTGTTGAACAGATTTGCAAGGCTGCAACTTGGTCTTCACTTCACACTTTTTCAAAATTTTACAAATTTGACACTTTTGCTTCTTCGGAGGCTATTTTTGGGAGAAAGGTACTTCAGGCAGTGGTTCCTTCTGTTTAATGTTCCTGCCTTGTCCCTCCCTTCATCCGTGTACTTTAGCTTTGGTATTGGTATTCCATAAGTAATGGATGACCCGTGGACTGACTACACTTAACAAGAGAAAACACAATTTATGCTTACCTGATAAATTTATTTCTCTTGTAGTGTAGTCAGTCCACGGCCCGCCCTGTCTTTAAGGCAGATCTAAATTTTAATTAAACTCCAGTCACCACTGCACCCTATGGTTTCTCCTTTCTCGTCTGGTTTTGGTCGAATGACTGAATATGACATGTGAGGGGAGGAGCTATATAGCAGCTCTGCTTGGGTGATCCTCTTGCAGCTTCCTGTTAGGAAGAGATATATTCCATAAGTAATGGATGACCCGTGGACTGACTACACTACAAGAGAAATAAATTTATCAGGTAAGCATAAGTTATGTTTTTTTCTAATTCAGCACCTCAAGGTATTTGATAAAGTCCCAAAATAGCCTTTTGGACATCTTTGCAGGTATTCCAAGACTATTTGGAAACATTTTGTTATACTGCACATGTGCAAAGCCTCAGGAGACATTTTAGAGGTGTATTTGCATGCATGGTATCACTTAATTAAAGCTGTGTTCATCGCTATTTGATAGTCCTCCAGTAGTGGCCATGGCACACATTTACATATGTATTATTATTTACAGGGCCGTCTTTAATATTGACTGGACCCTGGGCAAACATTTTCTTGCCCCCCCCCCCCCATGCAATTTCGCTCTCCACCCCAACATCCAAAAAAACATCTAAATCAATCATCTACCGCTGGGCTAATCATTAAAAAAAAATGCAATATGTGAAACTGGACCTAAGCAGTACTAATAAGTAAATAAATAAATATATAAATTCCTCTACTGTGGATTAATTTAATATGCTTTTGAATGTGATTCTGGTGTGAGGTTAGCTGGTTAAAGAGATTTAGGGCAGCCAACAGGAGCAAAGCAAGGTAAAGACTGAGGAGGAAGCATGGAGGTGCATACAAATATAAGTTCGCTGACTGGAACAGCAGAACTTCTATGGGAAGCTGTAAAATCTGAGACAGAGAGAAAAAAAAACTATAAAAATAAACCTTACCTTAATGTGTGAAGCATCAGCATGACACTATACATCAGCCACAGCAACACATGTCACTTCTTTGCTATCAACAAGTTCCCTCTCACCCTGCACTAGAAAATGCTGCATGGGGGAGGGACGTGTGTGCACTCACTTATTCTTCCCACTGACACCTTACTACAAAGCACTGTTTCCCTAACAAACTCCAGTTAGTTGATCTTAGGGCCATAGCAGAAAGAGCAGGGCTAAGGGGACCAGCAGACTGGATGCTGTCTTCCCAAGGCTGCATGGATACAGTGTGAGATGAGTCACACAGCCTCAAGACTGAAGAGAGCAGTGTGTACAGATGCTCAAATCCTCACGTGCCTGCCGCTGCAGCTTTCTGCTGCATGCGCCTACAGTCAGTTCTACCCAGAAACAATCCCCACCACCAGAGCAGTTACCTGGTAACAGTGGTAACCCCAGCAGGACCTTTTCTGATGCAGTGGGATTGGCTGGATGCCGAGTTAGGGCTTAGAATTCAGTGCTGCACAGTGCACATCTAAAACAGCACATTGCACTAGCTTGGCATGTCACATGACACCGGCACGGTCTGGCACAGTTTTTCACAAATAAATATAAGCAGAGAACTTTTGACTGTAACAGTATTAGGACTGACTGTGTGTGTCCCCCATATCACATGACATCAACATGTGATATGGGCCCCTCAACAAAGACAGGGCCCTGGGCAGCTGCCCCTTTTGCCCTGTGTTAAAGACAGCCCTGATCATCAGAAGTATATATTATATATATAGAGTATTTAAAAACCTTTACAGCTAAGGGGATCTGTAGGAAAAGTGAGATCAGGACCCCAACAGCTAGACATTGCATTGAGCCATCTCTTACTGTTAAAGTTTTGTTTCTAAGTCACACTCTCACTGTCGTGATTGTAACTTTTAGTAAGGGTTTCTTTATAACCAGCCATTAAACTGGGATTGCGCAATCATGAGTTCAAAAGAAACCTTTTGCAATCTGTCTTCATCTTCACCACTGCTAAACCATCTAGATGTCAGTTGTATGTAGGCATGACGGGCATACTGTGTATGTTTGCTCAATCACTATATTGTCACTTTTAATATTTTAAAAGTTTTGTTTTTTACTATATTTACATTTATTGATTGTAAAAGAACAAATTTTTGATTTGGCTTAATCTACATCTAAAAACAAGAACAATTACCGATTGCTATTAGAACGACTTTTGATATATTTTTACAGTGGATTTTAACAGTACAGGTAGAAAACCCTTAATTCAAACTGCTTAGGATCAGAACAGGTTTGGATTTCAGAATAGTTGTGATTTTGGAATATTTGCATCTTTAAAATGGGACAGTTTGAAGAGGGGATGACACCAAGGGGTGCATTTATTAAATGTCGAGCGGACATGATTCGCTATAGCGAATCATGTCTACTCCATATCGCTCAATGCTACCCCCTGTGCAATGCCGCCCCCTGCTCACTGCTGGCCAACCGCAGGGGCTGTCAATTATCCTGGCAGACAGGTTAAGAAGCAGCGATCATGAAACGATGGGACTCCAAAGCAGCATCCGTTGCTTCATAAATGGAGCTCCAAATGTAAACAACAATATCTTGTATAATTTAGGCAATATTTATATGCATACATGTAAGCTAAAGGTAGTTTTATATCATTTTTAATATTTTTGTATACATAGTACCCTTAGAAAAATAGTACAGAACTATAATCAGAAAGGTAATATTTGTTTTAAATAAATAGACTATTATTTGCATTTACAGAGTGATTGATACTGAAGAATTTCTCAAGTCTGCCTAAGCTGCCTTGTATATATTTTGCCAACCTGTGAAAATAGTATTGTGCTGTAACAAACATGTGTTATATTAATAACACATTTATTACAGTCTGGTTGCAATATTATAAGTAAAACATGTGTAGTACAGTTTTAACTTATATCAGCAATAAAAATAGAAATTTAACAATCCGTCAATTCCAAAAACACTTTTTACACAGTCCAAAGTTAAAAAATGCAGTCCAAAGTTTAAACAAAAAAGCTGCTGCTACTATCTTCTGTGGAGCATTAATTTACAGAACACAAAATCTTATTCCTAAAATGAAAGAAAAAAAAATACTCCAATAGTATATTTAAATCACAATAACACTTTACATACATTTTGTAGCATTTTTACAATACAGTATAATACTTATACATAATACAGTGTATACACATGTACAATATAAACAAAAGAAATCCAGTGAGCTCCGGTAAGATGAAGAAGTGAAGATTTATTCAAAATATAGAAAAACACACACTTAAGTAACACGGGGGTTTAAAATAGGAAAAAGAGTGACAAAAAAGCCATGACCATCAGCTGCCAGTCGGTCTTACGCGTTTCGGCTGGAGTAATAGCCTTAATCATAGACCTAAAGGGATATCCGGTATTCACACTTAAAGTGCCATAATACCCAAATGTTTAAACACTTGAAAGTGATGCAGCATAGCTGTAAAAAGCTGACTAGAAAATATCACCTGAACATCTCTATGTAAAAAACAAAGATATTTTACCTCAAAAGTTCCTCAGTAGCCACCTCCCATTGTAAAGGATTTCTAAGCAGCATATTAGTGTGTCTGTCCCGGGACATCTGAAGGGATGAGCATCGTGCACTCTCATTTCACCAATCAGGTAAAGGAAGTTTACAATGAAATCTCATGAGAGTTAAGTCAAATCTCATGAGATCACAGTAAGAGTTCATGACCTCAGCACTGCTGATGCCGATTGGCTGCTGTTCATTTCTTCATTTTTTTTAATTTTTTTACCTGCAGCTGGGAGCAGCTGAGTATAACTTTTTACACAGAACTCACTCTGAGCTGAGGAGATTGTGAGGTAAAATATCTTCCTTTTTTACATAGAGATGCTCAGGTGATATTTTCCTGTCAGCTTTTTACAGTTATACTGCATCAGTTTCAAGTGATTTTGCATATGAGTATTATGTCCCTTTAAGTACCCACTGTAATAGATTCTCAAGTGTGAACAGGCGATGGTCAAAAGCTTTTTGAAATTTGTCATGGCTGAAACAAAGTTACAATCAATTGAAGTGACATACACAATAAAATAAATTAAATTAAGTTAACATTGTGTTGAATTCTAGATAAAACTATTAAACTATGTTTTTCAAGTTTTATTAATCAAAGCATCAGTACTGTAATAAATCATCTATTTAAGATACTAGATAAAGAATAGGAGATGAAGTCCCCAAATAATTGTTAGAAGAAATAATCCTAATAGAAAAAACACAATGATGAGCAATATTTAAAGTAAACACTGTAGACAAACCCCCAGCTAGTTTTATTTAAAAAAATTTTATATTTTTTTTATGTTTATTTACTTTTTCCTATAAAGGTGTAGATTGAATAGCAGTTGATGTGTAATGCTACACATAAGTATATATGGATGCTGTTCAAAAATTCTATCCAAGTGTTGTAGCTTAGACAACACTAATTGAATAGAATATAAGGATAAACTTTTATGTGTAGCATTAATCAAAAAAGGTACATACAATTATACTATTATTTAATATCTAAATTACAATCAACTTAAGCTATAGCTGTCAAAAAAAAAAAAGAGGGGGGGAGAATTACTATCAGACACAAAGTCCCTTGAATTTCTCTTGCATCAATCCTAACAATTGGACTCATCTATGTTGCCAAAAGTTAATGATGTCCCCAACCGCATTAAAGCCTTTGGGGCGTCTGGTTTGGAGGGTGAAGATCCAGAATGCTTCTCTATAAAAAAAGTTTTTGCATTCTGTCACCCCCTCGGGGAGTATGCAATATCTTTTCAATGACTTGCCATCGAAAGCTGGTGACTGATTTGTTATGTTCAACTATAAAATGGTGTACCAAATCAGAAACATCATACTCTTTGTCTCTGTTATTGAGATGTTCCCTAATACGTGTGCGTGCCTCGCGTGAGGTACACCCCACGTATTGTTTGCTGCATTGGACACATTCAGCTAAATATACAAAATAAGTAGTGCGACAGTTGGTACAGCTCAAAGATAAAAAAACTCTCTGTGTACTTCGAGACTGAAATCTATCTGTCACGGTTGCATGGCTGCAGGCAATGCAACTGCAGAAATGAGATTTAAAGTGACCTTTAATATGTAACCAACTGCTTCCTGATGTTGTCTTTTTTTCAGCATACTTGGAGCTACCAAATTGCCTATTGTACGACCCTTTCTAGAAATGAAATTTACACCATCCTTTGCTATATCTTTCAAGCTATCCTCACCTGTTAGTACTGGGTGGTGTTTAGTGATAATACTGCAAATTTCTCTAAACTGGGGACTAAACATAGTAATGAAATTTGGTTTCAATTTGTCGAACCCTGTACTGATCTTAATCCTATTCTGTTGTAGCATAGTATTCCTATCACTACAATTGACTTCAAGAAAAGCCCTATTTATTACTTTTTTCGAATAGCCTCTTTCCAAAAATTGTTGTTTCAAAATCTCAGATTCCCTTTGAAAGTCACTGTCTGCTGAACAATTCCTTTTGAGTCTTATGAATTGTCCCTTGGCCACCCCAAAGCCAGTATGTTTGGGGTGGCAGGATCTTGCGTGGAGAATTGTGTTTGATGTTATGGGCTTCCTGTATAAAGTAGTTGTAATTCGTGATGAGGGTATATCCCCTATTAGATAGAGATCTAGGTAAGCAATTTTGAATTTGTCCGTAGTGAAGGTGAACTGTAAATTGACATGATTATCATTCAAAAAAAGGATAAAATTCCTCATGTCATCTTCACTTCCTGACCATATAAAAAGAAGATCGTCTATATATCTTTTATATGATCGGATGCAATGTCTGTATGGATTTCTCTCTCCAAAGACGTGGGACCTCTACCACCAACCCATAAATATATTTGCGTAGGCGGGGGCAAATTTAGCGCCCATGGTGGTCCCACGCCTCTGGAGAAAGAAAGAGTCACCAAATTTAAAGTAATTGTGAACCAATAGAAATTCCAATGTTTTCAAAATATAGTTCTTTAATTTGGTGTCATAATTGCTATACAAATCTAAGGAGATTTTAACAGCTTCTACTCCAAAAGTGTGTGGAATGCAAGAGTAGAGCCCAACTACATCTACTGTCAGCCATGAGCATTCACTGCTCCATGTTAGATGTTGGAGACATGTAAGTAAATGTGTAGTGTCTTTCAAAAAAGACGGAAGTTGCTGGACGATGGGCTGCAGAAGTGATTCAACCCAGCCTGACATCCTCTCAAAGAGGGAACCAATTCCAGAAATGATAGGTCTTCCCTTCACCTCCTCCAAGGATTTGTGCACCTTGGGGAGGTGGTGGAAGATAGGGATGACTGGAGAAAAGTTTCCTGATCTATAATCTCTTCATGCAGCCCATCATCCAGCAACTCCAAAAACTGTAACTTGAAGACACTAGTGGGATCACTAGGGAGTGGAAGATAGACATTTGTATCATTAATTTGTCGCTCTGCTTCACCTATGTAATAGGATTTGTCCAATACCACAATGCTTCCCCCCTCGTCGGCTGATCTAATGACTATATCATTCCTCTTACTTAGAGCATCAATAGCAAGTTTTTGTTCCTGAGTAAGATTAGGGGGGGATGCACTGTGGTATTTGGACAAACTCAGCAAGTCTTCCTCTACCCTTCGGTGGAAGGCATCGAGAAAGGGACCTCTATCTTTGGTCGGATAAAAAACAGATTTTGGTTTATACCCATTGTGGTTACTCTTCATAAAACTATTCTGAATGTTAGATTCATAGTTTAAATCATGAAGCGAGAAATAGTCACATGCTTCACTGAAATCTGTTATATTCATAATGGGACTCAACTCATCATGACTGTACCACAAATCAGTGTCTGTTATATCTCTAATATCAGTGTCTGGGAAATCCTTGCCCCAAAAGTATTTTCTAAGAGTTAAATCTCTGACCAAGCGATTTACGTCTATAATGGTCTCAAAGAGATTAAACGTACCACTAGGGACAAAGCGTTAACCCAGACCTAGTACTGAGATTTCATTATCATTTAATATAGAGTTAGATAGATTGATGATTTTCATATGCGGTACTTGTTGTATTGTCCCCTGCCTCTGCGACCTCTTTGTCCTCTTCCTATGTTTTTTCCTTTTCCTCCTCCCCCTTCTGTTTCCATCCCTACCTGTCCTAAATGTACAATATACCCACAATCCCCCATCTCTTATAAATATATAATTAATGTCCTAGCTTCACTATTGTATTGAAACAAAATGAGCTGAGTTTCTGTCATTACATGTAAATTGTATTGCCATTCAACTTACATTACAACTTCAATGCAAGTGGTGATGTTGCTTTTAAAATTGCGCCAATGTCATAGAAGCATCACCTCCCACAGAGATGTATAGTAAAACGCCTCTTGGTGAGACTACCACAAAGATGTCAGCCCTTTATAACATTTCAGAACCAAGATCGATCACAAGATGGGCCCCTTTTTAAAATATTGTCATGATTATGATTCTTTTAACATTGGGCCCATAGTCAGCTCTAATGTAGCAATACACCCTAGCTGAGCATGTGGTGAGCCAATAGCAAAAGGCATAAGCGGTTAGCCACAAATCACCAGCTAGCTCACAGTAGTCCATTGCTGCTCCTGAGCCTATCTAGATATGCTTTTAAATAAAGAATATCAAGAGAACAAAGTACATTTGATAGCATAAGTCTATTATAAATGCATGCTGTTTCTGAAAAAAAATACAGTTTAATTTTGAGTTTCATGTCCCTTTAAACATATAGGGCGCGATCTGATAAAGATCGTAGTTTGCGGCGCAAGCGAGGGAACCCCCGCCGCCCGTAGTTTCAGCTCGCAACTCGAGCTATCCCATATACGGCGCCGTCAGAGGCTAAAGTGCCGTAAGTCGGATAAACCAGCGATGTCCAGAAATCTGCGTAAGTACAAATTTCTGGAGTCGCCAGTGACTTACGGCACTTTAGAAACTGCCGGCGCCTACAAAACCTGAGTTATAAAATCACCCATACTGTCTAACACGCCTCCCAAACATAGCCCGACACGTCTAACCCTCTATCCGCTATCCCCCTCACTATCCTAACAATAAAAAATGTATTAACCCCTAAACCGCCGCTCCCGGACCCCTCCGCCACCTAATAAAGTTATTAACCCCTAAACCGCCGCTCCCGGACCCCGCCGACACCTACATTATCTATATTACCCCCTAATGTGAGCTCCTACCCCGCCGCCACCTACATTACCTACCCCCTAACGTGAGCCCCTTACACCGCCGCCATCTACATTACCTACCCCCTAATGTGAGCCCCTTACACCGCCGTCATCTACATTACCTACCCCCTAATGTGAGCCCCTTACACTGCCGCCATCTATATTACATACCCCCTAATGTGAGCCCCTTACACCGCCGCCATCTACATTATCTACCCCCTAATGTGAGCCCCTTACACCGCCGCCATCTATATTACCTACCCCCTAATGTGAGCTCCTACCCCGCTGCCAATCAGCCAATCGGATTGAACTTGAATCTGATTGGCTGATTCAATCAGCCAATCAGATTTTTCTACCTTAATTCCGATTGGCTGATAGAATCCTATCAGCCAATCGGAATTCGACGGATGCCATCTTGGATGACGTCATTTAAAGGAACCTCATTCGTCGGGAAGTCGTCGTGACGGATGGATGTTCCGCGTCGGAGGAGCGACAAAAGAAGATTGAAGATGCCGCTTGGAAGAAAACTTCGCCCCGATGGAGGACCTCTTCTCTGCCGCTTGATTGAAGACATCGCCGGATGGAAGACTTCTTCTTTGCCTCTTGGATGAAGACATCGCCGGATGGAAGACTTCTTCTCTGCCGCTTGATTGAAGACATCGCCCGGATCGGATGAAGAGTTCTGCCCGGCTGGGTGAAGACAAGGTAGGGAGATCTTCAGGGGGGTAGTGTTAGGTTTATTTAAGGGAGGTTTGGGTTAGAGTAGGGGTATGTGGGTGGTGGGTTGTAATGTTGGGGGGTGGTATTGTGTTTTTTTTTTACAGGCAAAAGAGCTGATTTATTCGGGGCATGCCCATCAAAAGGCCATTTTAAGGGCTGGTAAGGTAATAGAGCTGTTAACTTTTTTAATTTAGAATAGGGTAGGGATTTTTTTTTTATTTTGGGGGGCTTTATTATTTTATTAGGGGGCTTAGAATAGGTGTAATTAGCTTAAAAATCTTGTAATCTTTTTTTATTTTTTGTAATTTAGTGTTTGTTTTTTTGTAATTTAGTTTAGTTTATTTTATTGTATTTTAGTTTAGTTATTTGTAGTTTATTTAATTTATTGATAGTGTAGGTGTATTTGTAACTTAGGTTAGGATTTATTTTACAGGTAAATTGGTAATTATTTTAACTAGGTAGCTATTAAATAGTTATTAACTATTTAATAGCTATTGTACCTAGTTAAAATAAATACCAAGTTACCTGTAAAATAAATATAAACCCTAAAATAGCTACAATGTAATTATTAATTACATTGTAGCTATCTTAGGGTTTATTTTATAGGTAATATAATATATTTAGGGTTAATATAGTTAATATAGCTGGCGGCGGTGTAGGGGGATTAGATTAGGGGTTAATATATTTAATATAGCTGGCGGCGGTATAGGGGGATTAAATTAGGGGTTAATGTAATTAATATAGCTGGCGGCGGGGTAGGAGGATTAAATTAGGGGTTAATGTAATTAATATAGCTGGCGGCGGTATAGGAGGATTAAATTAGGGGTTAATGTAATTAATATAGCTGGCGGCGGTATAGGGGGATTAAATTAGGGGTTAATGTAATTAATATAGCTGGCGGCGGTATAGGGGGATTATATTAGGGGTTAATGTAATTAATATAGCTGGCGGCGGGGTAGGGGGATTAAATTAGGGGTTAATGTAATTAATATAGCTGGCGGCAGTATAGGGGGATTAAATTAGGGGTTAATGTACTTAATATAGCTGGCGGCGGTGTAGGGGGATTAAATTAGGGGTTAATAATTTTAATATAGCTGGCGGCGGGGTAGGAGCTCACATTAGGGGGTAGGTAATGTAGATGACGGCGGTGTAAGGGGCTCACATTAGGGGGTAGGTAATGTAGATGGCGGCGGTGTAAGGGGCTCACATTAGTGGGTATGTAATGTAGCTGGCGACGGTGTAGGGGGATCACATTAGGGGGTTATACTTTTAATGTAGGTGGCAGCGGTGTCCGGGAGCGGCGGTTTAGGGGTTAAATACTTTATTAGGGATTGCGGCGGGGGATCGCGGTTGACAGGTAGATAGACATTGCACATGCGTTAGGTGTTAGGTTTTATTTGGCAGGTAGTTTAGGGAGTTACGGGGCTCCAATAGACAGCATAAGGCTTACTACTGCTGCATTTTGTGGCGAGGTGAAAATGCAGTAAGATTTCTCCATTTTCGCCACGTAAGTCCTTACGCTGTATATTGGATACCAAACTGCGCGGGTTTGGTATACCTGCCTATGGGCCAAAAAACTACGGCCGAAGGCAGAAATATACAAGCGTAACTTCTAGGTTACGCCGTATATGTGATACCAAACCCGCGCAAATTTTGGCGTCGCCGGCTTTTGCTGGCGACGCTGTATATCGGATCGGGCCCATGTGATTTGCTTAGAAGAATAAAACTGATTTATTAAAAACGCAGCACTAAAGTAAAAAATGAAACTTAAATGATTAATAAAGAGCATGTAGTTTCCAGTTTGCTCACAATGTCAAATTGTGTTAAAGTACAGGAGAAAAAAAGAAATAAAAATAAGCATTATATAAGCACACTAATACATATAAGTAATCTAAGGCCTAGATTTGGAGTTTTGCGGCCAAAGGGGTGCGTTAGCTACGCGTGCTTTTTTCTGGCCACACCTTTTAAATACCGCTGGTATTTAGAGTTCACAGAAGGGCTGCATTCGGCTCCAAAAAGGGAGCGTATAGCATATTTACCGCCACTGCAACTCTCAATACCAGCGGTGCTTACGGACGCGGCCAGCTTCAAAAACGTGCTTGTGCACGATTCCCCCATAGGAAACAATGGGGCTGTTTGAGCTGAAAAAAAACCTAACACCTGCAAAAAAGCAGGGTTCAGCTCCTAACGCGGCCCCATTGTTTCCTATGGGAAAACACTTCCTACGTCTGCACCTAACACCCTAACATGTACCCCGAGTCTAAACACCCCTAACCTTACACTTATTAACCCCTAATCTGCCGACCCCGCTATCGCTGACCCCTGCATATTTTTTAACCCCTAATCTGCCGCTCCGTACACCGCCGACCCCTATATTATATTTATTAACCCCTAATCTGCCCCCCACAACGTCGCCTCCACCTACCTACAATTATTAACCCCTAATCTGCCGACCGCACAGCGCCGCCACCTACGTTATCCTTATGTACCCCTAATCTGCTGCCCCTAACACCGCCAACCCCTATATTATATTTATTAACCCCTAATCTGCCCCCCACAATGTCGCCGCCAGCTACCTACAATAATTAACCCCTAATCTGCCGACCGCACCTCACCGCTACTATAATAAATGTATTAACCCCTAATCCACCTCACTCCCGCCTCAATAACCCTATAAAAAATATTATTAACCCCTAATCTGCCCTCCCTAACATCGCCGACACCTAACTTCAATTATTAACCCCTAATCTGCCGACCGGACCTCACCGCTACTATAATAAATGTATTAACCCCTAAAGCTAAGTCTAACCCTAACACTAACACCCCGCTAAGTTAAATATAATTTAAATCTAACGAAATAAATTAACTATTATTAAATAAATTATTCCTATTTAAAACTAAATACTTACCTGTAAAATAAACCCTAATATAGCTAAAATATAACGAATAATTATATTGTAGCTATTTTAGGATTTATATTTATTTTACAGGCAACTTTGTATTTATTTTAACCAGGTACAATAGCTATTAAATAGTTATTTACTATTTAATAGCTACCTAGTTAAAATAATTACAAAATTACCTGTAAAATAAATCCTAACCTAAGTTACAATTAAACCTAACACTACACTATCAATAAATTACTTAAATAAAATACCTACAATTATCTACAATTAAACCTAACACTGCACTATCAATAAATTACTTAAATAAAATACCTACAATTATCTACAATTAAACCTAACACTACACTTTCAATAAATTAATTAAATACAATACCTACAAATAAATACAATTAAATAAACTAACTAAAGTACAAAAAATAAAAAAGAACTAAGTTACAAAAAATAAAAAAATATTTACAAACATTAGAAAAATATTACAACAATTTTAAAATAATTACACCTACTCTAAGCCCCCTAATAAAATAACAAAGCCCCCCAAAATAAAAAAATGCCCTACCCTATTCTAAATTAAAAAAGTTCAAAGCTCTTTTACCTTATCAGCCCTGAAAAGGGCCATTTGCGGGGCATGCCCCAAATAATTCAGCTCTTTTGCCTGTAAAAAAAACCCCAACATTACAACCCACCACCCACATACCCCTAATCTAACCCAAACCCCCCTTAAATAAACCTAACACTAAGCCCCTGAAGATCTTCCTACCTTATCTTCACCACGCCGGGTTCACTGATCCGTCCACCGAAGTCTTGATCCAAGCCTCCAAAGTCTTGATCCAAGCCCAAGCGGGGGCTGAAGAGTGACGTCCATCCTCCGGCTGAAGTCTTGATCCAAGCTGCAAATGAAGAAGTCCATCTTCGGGCAGAAATCTTCATCCTATCCGGGCAGAAGAGGACATCCGGACCGGCAAACATCTTCATCCAGGCGGCATCTTCTATGTTCTTCAATCCGATGACGAGCGGCTGATCTTGAAGACCTCCGGCACGGATCTATCCTCTTTGTTCGACGTGCAACTGAAGAATGAAGGTTCCTTTAAGGGACGTCATCCAAGATGGTGTCCCTCGAATTCCGATTGGCTGATAGGATTCTATCAGCCAATCGGAATTAATAAAGATCGTAGTTTGCGGCGCAAGCGAGGGAACCCCCGCCGCCCGTAGTTTCAGCTCGCAACTCGAGCTATCCCATATACGGCGCCGTCAGAGGCTAAAGTGCCGTAAGTCGGATAAACCAGCGATGTCCAGAAATCTGCGTAAGTACAAATTTCTGGAGTCGCCAGTGATTTACGGCACTTTAGAAACTGCCGGCGCCTACAAAACCTGAGTTATAAAATCACCCATACTGTCTAACACGCCTCCCAAACATAGCCCGACACGTCTAACCCTCTATCCGCTATCCCCCTCACTATCCTAACAATAAAAAATGTATTAACCCCTAAACCGCCGCTCCCGGACCCCTCCGCCACCTAATAAAGTTATTAACCCCTAAACCGCCGCTCCCGGACCCCGCCGCCACCTACATTATCTATATTACCCCCTAATGTGAGCTCCTACCCCGCCGCCACCTACATTACCTACCCCCTAATGTGAGCCCCTTACACCGCCGCCATCTACATTACCTACCCCCTAATGTGAGCCCCTTACACCGCCGTCATCTACATTACCTACCCCCTAATGTGAGCCCCTTACACTGCCGCCATCTATATTACATACCCCCTAATGTGAGCCCCTTACACCGCCGCCATCTACATTATCTACCCCCTAATGTGAGCCCCTTACACCGCCGCCATCTATATTACCTACCCCCTAATGTGAGCAGTGATGTGCAGTCACTAGAGGCAGGTGAGGCAGTGCTTCACCTCTCATATGGGCAAAAATATATATTTTTTTATTGGCTTTAAAAAAAAATTGTATATTTTTTCCCCAGCATTTTTTTTTCTCACAGCTATATGTTGTGCAATGAAGAGGCACAAGCAGGTCTGCCCACCATTACACAACATTCTGCGCCACCTACTGGATGCAAGTGGTTAAGATCATTGCATGGCCCATTAACTGCTTATTTGAGGCAGTCCTATTTGGGCTGAACCAATCCAGCGAGAGGCATTAGTAAGTGGAACATAGGGTTGGGGCTGGATGTTAAATCATATAAAACAAAACAAAAAACGGAAAAAAAAACAACTTTCATATATTTTGTTGCTGTCCTGTGAACCTGCTAGCTTTGCTAAAGTGAAAAAGAGAGTTCTGTTCTTCCCCTCTAAGTGCAGTGGAATGTGCCACTGTCACTTCCTGAATCCTTACAGAGCAGGAAGAGAGAGGCACAGAGAACACTGTTTTAGCCACATCTTATTGAAGTAAGATTTTACTAAAAAGGGATTCTGTTAGTGAAAATGATAATTTAATGAATGTGGTTTAGTGTTTTTTTTTACAGCAGGGTCGTTTTTGTATTTTGTTTACTCAAACTTTACACCCACTAACTTAGCAGCTTGCCTCTGTACTAATGTATAGTCTTACTTTCTGAACTCTCTAGCTCTGCTGTTTTATTACTTTAAAATGCAATGGTCCCTCTCCCCCCCCCCCCCCCTTGTGTGTGTGTGTGTGTCTCTCTCTATCTAACCATCTCTCTCCTTATGTGTTGTTCTCCCCATGGTCTCTTCCTCTCTCTGTCTCTCTTCCTCCCCCTCTGACTCTCTCATCCCTTATGTAATGAAAGAATCTATAAGCATAATTTACAGCATTAAAGGGCCACTAAACCCAAAATCTTTCTTTCATGATTCAGATACTTCCATTATTTATTTTGCTTAATTTTTTAAATATCCTTAGTTGAAGAAAAAGCAATGCACATGGTGAGCCAATCACACAAGGCTTCTATGTGCAGCAACCAATCAGCAGCTAGTGAGCATATCTAGATATGCTTTTCATCAAAGAATATCAAGAGAATACAACAAATTAGATAATATAAGTAAATTAGAAAGATGTTTAAAATTGCATTCTCTTTATAAATCATAAAAGAAAAAATGTGGGTGGCATGTCCCTTTAAAGTAAAAAGTATGTTTTAAACATATTTTAATGGGCATGGATTCCTAGATCTCATAAGCAGAGCAAGCATTGTGTTATCTGGCAAGAGTTTCTGTTACAATCCTTTTAGACTAAAATCAGATGTTTACTAAGTTGACCAGTTTTCCAAGACACCATTTAAAGGGACATGAAACCCATATGAAACCCATATGCAAATTTAAATAACTTTCCAATTTACATCTAATATCTAGTTTTCTTCATTCTTTTGATGTCCTTTGTTGAAAATCATATCTAAATGTGGGTGGCATGTCCCTTTAAAGTAAAAAGTATGTTTTAAACATATTTTAATGGGCATGGATTCCTAGATCTCATAAGCAGAGCAAGCATTGTGTTATCTGGCAAGAGTTTCTGTTACAATCCTTTTAGACTAAAATCAGATGTTTACTAAGTTGACCAGTTTTCCAAGACACCATTTAAAGGGACATGAAACCCATATGAAACCCATATGCAAATTTAAATAACTTTCCAATTTACATCTAATATCTAGTTTTCTTCATTCTTTTGATGTCCTTTGTTGAAAATCATATCTAAATATGCTCAGTAGCTGCTGATTGGTGGCTGCACATAGATACCTCATGTGATTGGCTCACCCATGTGCATTGCTATTTCTTCAACAAAGGATATCTAAAGAATGAAGGCGTATCCTAGCCACTGCCTCACCAGTCTCTGATGTCACTGCACGTCACTGAATGTGAGCTCCTACCCCGCTGCCAATCAGCCAATCGGATTGAACTTGAATCTGATTGGCTGATTCCATCAGCCAATCAGAATTTTCCTACCTTAATTCCGATTGGCTGATAGAATCCTATCAGCCAATTGGAATTCGAGGGACGCCATCTTGGATGACGTCCCTTAAAGGAACCTTCATTCTTCATTTGGACGTTGAACGAAGAGGATGGATCCGCGTCTTCAAGATCAGCCGCTCGTCATCGGATTGAAGAACATAGAAGATGCTGCCTGGATGAAGATGTTTGCCGGTCCGGATGTCCTCTTCTGCCCGGATAGGATGAAGATTTCTGCCCGAAGATGGACTTCCTCATTTGCCGCTTGGATCAAGACTTCAGCCGGAGGATGGACGTCACTCTTCAGCCCCCGCTTGGGCTTGGATCAAGACTTCGGAGGCTTGGATCAAGACTTCGGTGGCCGGATCGGTGAACCCGGCGTGGTGAAGATAAGGTAGGAAGATCTTCAGGGGCTTAGTGTTAGGTTTATTTAAGGTGGGTTTGGGTTAGATTAGGGGTATGTGGGTGGTGGGTTGTAATGTTGGGGGGGGTATTGTATGTGTTTTTTTTACAGGCAAAAGAGCTGAATTATTTGGGGCATGCCCCGCAAATGGCCCTTTTCAGGGCTGGTAATGTAAAAGAGCTTTGAACTTTTTTAATTTAGAATAGGGTAGGGCATTTTTTTATTTTGGGTGGCTTTGTTATTTTATTAGGGGGCTTAGAGTAGGTGTAATTAGTTTAAAATTGTTGTAATATTTTTCTAATGTTTGTAAATATTTTTTTATTTTTTGTAACTTAGTTCTTTTTTATTTTTTGGACTTTAGTTTAGTTTATTTAATTGTATTTATTTGTAGGTATTGTATTTAATTAATTTATTGATAGTGTAGTGTTAGGTTTAATTGTAGATAATTGTAGGTATTTTATTTAAGTAATTTATTGATAGTGTAGTGTTAGGTTTAATTGTAACTTAGGTTAGGATTTATTTTACAGGTAATTTTGTAATTATTTTAACTAGGTAGCTATTAAATAGTTATTAATATTGTAGCTATATTAGGGTTTATTTTACAGGTAAGTATTTAGTTTTAAATAGGAATAATTTATTTAATAATAGTTAATTTATTTTGTTAGATTTAAATTATATTTAACTTAGGGGGGTGTTAGTGTTAGGGTTAGACTTAGCTTTAGGGGTTAATACATTTATTATAGTAGCGGTGAGGTCCGGTCGGCAGATTAGGGGTTAATAATTGAAGTTAGGTGTCGGCGATGTTAGGGAGGGCAGATTAGGGGTTAATAATATTTCTTATAGGGTTATTGAGGCGGGAGTGAGGCGGATTAGGGGTTAATACATTTATTATAGTAGCGGTGAGGTGCGGTCGGCAGATTAGGAGTTAATAATTGTAGGTAGGTGGTGGCGACGTTGGGGGCGGCAGATTAGGGGTTAATAAATATAATATAGGGGTCAGCGGTGTTAGGGGCAGCAGATTAGGGGTACATAAGTATAACGTAGGTGGCGGCTGTGTGCGGTCGGCAGATTAGGGGTTAAAAAAAATTAATCGAGTGGCGGCGATGTGGGGGGGGCCTCGGTTTAGGGGTACATAGGTAGTTTATGGGTGTTAGTGTACTGTAGAGCACAGTAGTTAAGAGCTTTATGAACCGGCGTTAGCCCAAAAAGCTCTTAACTCCTGGGTTTTTTCTGCGGCTGGAGTCTTGTCGTTAGATTTCTAACGCTCACTTCAGCCAAGACTCTAAATGCCGGCGTTAGAAAGATCCCATTGAAAAGATAGGCTACGCAAATGGCGTAGGGGGATCTGCGGTATGGAAAAGTCGCAGCTGGAAAGTGAGCGTTAGACCCTTTCCTGACTCACTCCAAATACCAGCGGGCGGCCAAAACCAGTGTTAGGAGCCTCTAACGCTGGTTTTGACGGCTAACGCCAAACTCCAAATCTAGGCGAGAGTGTGTGTATACAGTAATAGATAATTGGCCTAGGGGATATTTGTAGAGTGGTTTGTGTTTCCGCTTTATCCCAGATATATATCTGGGATAAATGTATATCCAATTATAAATTGTCTTTTTATATGCACACATTACTGCATGTGCAAGAGTTCACAGTGTATATATATAAGACTAGTATTGGCTAATGCCTGTCACATGATACAGGGTGCTGGCAAATTCTAAATGTTAGAAAAGTAAATTTTGAAATTTGTCAGAGAAAAAATCTACTGCTCAATTCAAATTCAGAGAGTTATTGTATTTTTTTTTATTATTATTATTATTATGCACTTGCTGATTATGAAATCCTACCGTATTCAATCATCCTTTAAATTTAGCCCACTCTATATGAGATGTAATTGTAATCAAGCAGGACAATGGTAGTATGATACGTTTATAGCATACATATCAGTGTCACTAGATGCAGCAGTGTTCAGCATTGAATAATAAACTCATTGAACCAGCACTAAAGATCTACACAAATGATCTAATACACAACAATTAATTGATATACTACAAGGACTTCCATTGTCTTCATTCCAGAGTTTCTGACACTTCCAGTATATAAATGTGAGTCACAGATCTGGTTGCTGTGCCATGTAATCTGAGCACACAACTGAATTAAACTGCCAATGCCTTCCAAAGCATTCTGTATTGATTTGGGGAAATACTTGGCATGTGCATTTGAAACATTAGTTATGAAACAAATGAAGAATGCTGCCGCCTGTGGCATTTGGCTATTTTCAGAGCCGTAATTCTTGTGAAATTGCAACACACTAAGATCTGTGCAAATCCAGATCTTACTGACTGTGTTGCACTTATGTACAGGCATATTGCTCATTAGATTCATAACAAGTGTTCAGAATGCACATCCCTAAAAAATACAAAAGCTGTTGATGTCATTAGCCTAGATTTATTAAGTGTTGAGAGGACATCATGTCCGCTGGACATTGCTAAATGCTATCTGCCTCATTAGCTGCTTTGATAAATGGAGCCATTGGCCCCTATTTATTAAAGGTCTTGCGGACCTGATCCGACACTGCTTGGAAGAAAACTTCGCCCCGATGGAGTACCTCTTCTCTGCCGCTTGATTGAAGACATTGCCGGATGGAAGACTTCTTCTTTGCCGCTTGGATGAAGACATCGCTGGATGGAAGACTTCTTCTCTGCCGCTTGATTGAAGACATCGCCCGTATCGGATGAAGAGTTCTGCCCGGCTGGGTGAAGACAAGGTAGGGAGATCTTCAGGGGGGTAGTGTTAGGTTTTTTAAGGGGGGTTTGGGTTAGAGTAGGGGTATGTGGGTGGTGGGTTGTAATGTTGGGGGCTGGTATTGTGTTTTTTTTTTACAGGCAAAAGAGCTGATTTCTTTGGGGCATGCCCCGCAAAAGGCCCTTTTAAGGGCTGGTAAGGTAATAGAGCTGTTAACTTTTTTAATTTAGAATAGGGTAGGAAATTTTTTTTTATTTTGGGGGGCTTTATTATTTTATTAGGGGGCTTAGAATAGGTGTAATTAGCTTAAAAATCTTGTAATCCTTTTTTATTAGTGTTTTTTTTTTTGTAATTTAGTTTATTTTATTTTATTTTAGTTTAGATATTTGTAGTTTATTTAATTTATTGATAGGGTAGGTGTATTTATAACTTAGGTTAGGATTTATTTTACAGGTAAATTGGTAATTATTTTAACTAGGTAGCTATTAAATAGTTATTAACTATTTAATAGCTATTGTACCTAGTTAAAATAAATACCAAGTTACCTGTAAAATGAATATAAACCCTAAAATAGCTACAATGTAATTATTAATTACATTGTAGCTATCTTTGGGTTTATTTTATAGGTAAGTATTTAGATTTAAATATGAATATTTTAATTAATAATATTAATTAGATTTATTTTAATAAGAATTTAGTTAGGGATGTTAGAGTTAGATAGGGTTATTATACTTTATATATATATATATATATATATATATATATATATATATATATATATATATATATATATATATATATATATATATATATATAATATAATAACAATATTAACTATATTAACCCTAATATAATTAGGGTTATTATAGTTAATATATATAATATAATAACTATATTAACTATATTAACCCTAATATAATTAGGGTTAATATAGTTAATATAGCTGGCGACGGTGTAGGGGGATTAGATTAGGGGTTAATGTATTTAATATAGCTGGTGGCGATATAGGGGGATTAAATTAGGGGTTAATGTAATTAATATAGCTGGCGGCGGGGTAGGGGAATTAAATTAGGGGTTAATGTAATTAATATAGCTGGCGGCAGTATAGGGGGATTAAATTAGGGGTTAATGTAATTAATATAGCTGGCGGCGGTATAGGGGAATTAAATTAGGGGTTAATGTAATTAATATAGCTGGCGGCGGTGTAGGGGGATTAAATTAGGGGTTAATGTAATTAATATAGCTGGCGGCGGGGTAGGGGGATTAAATTAGGGGTTAATGTAATTAATATAGCTGGCGGCGGTATAGGGGGATTAAATTAGGGGTTAATGTAATTAATATAGCTGGCAGCGGTGTAGGGGGATTAAATTAGGGGTTAATAATTTTAATATAGCTGGCGGCGGGGTAGGAGCTCACATTAGAGGGTAGGTAATGTAGATGGCGGCGGTGTAAGGGGCTCACATTAGGGGGTAGGTAATGTAGATGGCAGCGGTGTAAGGGGCTCACATTAGGGGGTATGTAATGTAGCTGGCGACGGTGTAGGGGGATCACATTAGGGGGTTATACTTTTAATGTAGGTGGCGGCGGGGTCCGGGAGCGGCGGTTTAGGGGTTAAATACTTTATTAGGGATTGCGGCGGGGGATCGCGGTTGACAGGTAGATAGACATTGCGCATGCGTTAGGTGTTAGGTTTTATTTAGCAGATCGCGGTTGACAGGTAGATAGACATTGTGCATGCGTTAGGTGTTAGGTTTTATTTGGCAGGTAGTTTAGGGAGTTACGGGGCTCCAATAGACAGCGTAAGGCTTACTACGGCTGCATTTTGTGGCAAGGTGAAAATGGAGTAAGATTTCTCCATTTTCGCCACGTAAGTCCTTACACTGTATATTGGATACCAAACTGCGCGGGTTTAGTATACCTGCCTATGGGCCAAAAAACTACGGCCGAAGGCAGAAATATACGAGCGTAACTTCTAGGTTACGCCGTATATGTGATACCAAACCCGCGCAAATTTTGGCGTCGCCGGCTTCTGCGGGCGACGCTGTATATCGAATCGGGCCCATGTGATCTGCTTAGAAGAATAAAACTGATTTATTAAAAACGCAGCACTAAAGTAAAAAATGAAACTTAAATGATTAATAAAGAGCATGTAGTTTTAAGAGGCTTTCCAGTTTGCTCACAATGTCAAATTGTGTTAAAGTACAGGAGAAAAAAAGAAATAAAAATAAGCATTATATAAGCACACTAATACATATAAGTAATCAGAGTGTGTGTATACAATAATAGATAATTGGCCTAGGGGATATTTGTAGAGTGGTTTGTGTTTCCGTTTTATCCTAGATATATATCTGGGATAAATGTATATCCAATTATAAATTGTCTTTTTATATACACACATTACTGCAGGTGCAAGAGTTCACAGTGTATATATATGAGACTATTATTGGCTAATGCCTGTCACATGATACAGGGTGTTGGCAAATTCTAAATGTTAGAAAAGTAAATTTTGAAATTTGTCAGAGAAAAAATCTACTGCTCAATTCAAATTCAGTGTTATTGTATTTTTTTTTATTATTATTATTATTATGCACTTGCTGATTATGAAATCCTACCGTATTCAATCATCCTTTAAATTTAGCCCACTCTATATGAGATGTAATTGTAATCAAGCAGGACAATGGTAGTATGATACGTTTATAGCATACATATCAGTGTCACTAGATGCAGCAGTGTTCAGCATTGAATAATTAACTCATTGAACCAGCACTAAAGAGCTACACAAATGATCTAATACACAACAATTAATTGATATACTACAAGGACTTCCATTATCTTCATTCCAGAGTTTCTGACACTTCCAGTATATAAATGTGAGTCACAGATCTGGTTGCTGTGCCATGTAATCTGAGCACACAACTTAATTAAACTGCCAATGCCTTCCAAAGCATTCTGTATTGATTTGGGGAAATACTAGGCATGTGCATTTGAAACATTAGTTATGAAACAAATGCAGAATGCTGCCGCCTGTGGCATTTGGCTATTTTCAGAGCCGTAATTCTTGTGAAATTGCAACACACTAAGATCTGTGCAAATCCAGATCTTACTGACTGTGTTGCACTTATGCACAGGCATATTGCTCATTAGATTCATAACAAGTGTTCAGAATGCACATCCCTAAAAAATACAAAAGCTGTTGATGTCATTGGCCTAGATTTATTAAGTGTTGAGAGGACATCATGTCCTCTGGACATTGCTAAATGCTATCTGCCTCATTAGCTTCTTTGATAAATGGAGCCATTGGCCCCTATTTATTAAAGGTCTTGTGGACCTGATCCGACACTGCGGATCAGGTCCGCAAGACCTCGCTAAATGCGGAGAGCAATACGCTCTCCGCATTTAACATTGCACCAGCAGCTCACAAGAGCTGCTGGTGCAACGCCGCCCCCTGCTGACTCGCGGCCAATCGGCCGCCAGCAGGGAGCTGTCAATCAACCCGATCGCACTCGATCGGGTTGAATTGCGCGTTGTCTGTCGACAGGGTTATGGAGCAGCGGTCTTTAGACCACTGCTTCATAACTGGTGTTTCTGGCGAGCCTGCAGGCTCGCCAGAAACACGGGGCCTCAAGCTCCATTCGGAGCTTGATAGATAGGCCCCACCATTGCCTCAAAGATTTACATTCCAATCTATTAGAAGAGATGTATGAAAACATCATATGCTTACTGGGGTGATTTGGGAGTTTATTTTAAAGGAAATGGTACTCAAAATGTATTATGTTCTATCTAAAAGAAAATTATTTAAAATGCATGTTTTTTTTTGTTTTTAAATGCCTGTTTCTGTGCTCAATAAAGCAGCTTTTTTTGTGGGAGATGTACCTATTAGAGAATGAGCAGTCATGCACTTCCTGCTATTTTCTCTTATTTTTAAATAACCAGCTAGACACCATTACTTTACCTAGCTGGACTGAACAAGTCAATATTATTCTATCCCTAGAAAGGTATTTTCTGTCACTACCAACATAATTAAAGGGACATTAAACCCAAAAAATTTATTTCATGAGTCAGACAGAGAATACAATTTTAAACAACATCCCAATTTACTTCTATTATCTAATTTGCTTCATTCTTGAGATATATTTTGTTAAAGAAATAGCAATGCACATTGGTGAGCCAATCACATGAGGCAAATACGTGCAGCTACCAATCAGAAGCTACTGAGCATATCTAGATATGCTTTTCAGGAAAGAATATCAAGATAATGAAGCAAATTAGATTATATAAGTAAATTAGAAAGATGTTTAAAATGGTATTCTCTATCTGAATCATGAAAGAAAAATTTGGGTTTCATGTCCCTTTAAGTTAACCCAAATTACAATGTAAGAACTACTATGTAACATGTTTAATATGAGAGAGAGAGAGAGAGAGAGAGAGAGAGAGAGAGAGAGAGAGAGAGAGAGAGAGGGGGGGGGAGAGAGAGAGGGGGGGGAGAGAGAGAGAGAGAGAGAGAGAGGGGATTTGTAGGCTAAATGGTTTAATAATTTGAATGACATTTACAAGGTGATTGGTTGTTGTATTACCTTGATATAGAGGGGAACATGTATTTCCATATTAAATTAATGGAATTGAAAGGTCAAAATTAAAATGTGCATGGGTGCAATAAAATTTTAGATAGAAGCATTTTTGCAAAATGCTTTCATTAGCAAAAATACTTCTAGTAAAAGTTATTACTGTTTTTCAGCTGCATACTAACATATGCTTTGATGCCCCGTGCACCAGCATTCAAACATTGCTCCTTCTCAGAGAGTAAGCAGTGGCTTGTACGACACAAATTAAGGGGCCTATTTATCAAGCTACGTATGGAGCTTGATGCCCTGTGTTTCTGGCGAACCTTCAGGCTCACCAGAAACACAAGTTACGAAGCAGCGGTCTTTAACCTGTCTTTTTTTTAAAAAAATATTTATTTAATTTCCAAAAGCAGAAAGGAAAAAAAAACCCAATATATGTTTTACAAATCGGCTTACCTTTCACCACGCAGGGTGTACCACATCAAATACAAGCCTGACATCCTAGGCTTGCATTTCACCTCACCGGGTGTTTACCATAATTTGAAATAACAAAATGCTAATTTGTATAAATAAGATCTCATATTACCCTTAGCTTTCAGCTCCTACGTCTTATAATCAGGTGCACATTCTCCTTTATGCTAACACTCTACCTTGCCAGAAATACTAATGTATTGCAGAGACTCTACCGAATTGGAGGACATCTTTATATCAATGTTTGTTAGGGTGCCCTTTTAGCTTCCTGAAAAATAATATCAAGGTAACTGGACTACTGAAATCTTTCTTCAGTCATATCTTCTACTTTTGTTTTTTTTCTTGTTATATTAAAACCCTACCTTCAAACAAAACAACAAACAAACAAATAAACATAAGAAACAGCCCCAGAAAAAAAAAAAAATCCACCTCCCCTCCCCTCCTCCCCTCCTCCCTAATTATCCATAGTACTCTTTAAGGTCACTCAACTTGCCAAATGTTGATATTAACTGTTGAAATACCTGCAAATCCTGCAGTGGTGCAATAATTTGTCTTTGTATATCACACAGATGGGATAGTAAAAACTTCTCCCATTTTATCATAAATAATTTTATTTTATTCTCTAAGAAAATCAAGGGGTCTTTAATATCGAGTGTTAATTGTAGTAACATTTCTTTAGCGAATGTGGCTATGCTCCATAACCTGTCTGCCTGCTCTGAGGTGGCGGACAGACATCGCCGAAAATTAACCTGATCCAATACGATCAGGTTGATTGACACCCCCTGCTAGCGCGAATCTGCAGGGGGAGGCATTGCACCAACAATTCACCAGAACTGCAATGATAAATGCTGAGAGCGTATGCTGTCGGCATTTATCGATGTGCAGCGGACATGATATGCTACATCGGATCATGTCCGCTCGCACTATAATAAATAGGCCCCTAAGTCTTTACTGACGCAATACTCACCACCACCAGCTCCCTGAGCTTGAATGCTGGTGCACTGGCCCTCACAGCATATGTGTATGCTAGAAACAATTTTGCTGATGAAAGTATATTGCAAAAATGCTTCTATTTAAAAGTTAAATGCACCCAGGCACATTTTAATTTTGACTTTTCTATCCCTTTAAAGGGACAGTCAAGTCCAAAAAAAAAACTTTCATGAATCAAATAGGCCATGCAATTTTTTTTTTAAAATGTTTATTTTTCTTATCAGCAATAAATCAGAAAAAAAAGAAAAAAAATTATGAGAATTGGAACAGATCAAGGCCATTTTACAATTGAATCAAGCAGTAAAACATTATTCTCTTTCATCATTCTGCTGAAATTTTATCTTACATAGACAACCCAACCCAACAAAATAACAAAAATAATAAAAAAAAAAGGGAAGGAGAAAAAAAAGGGGGGGGGGGGGAAGGAACCTCCCTCCCGTTCACCTCCCCCCCCACACTTAGAAGACTATAAGTTCCAGGGAAAAAAAAAGGGAAGGAGGAGAGGGGGGACCAAATGAACTAGAGTGACATCCTGGCTCATATCTCTCTTACTTGGTTATTACCAAGCGCCTAAAAACATAATTTATGTAAGAACTTACCTGATAAATTAATTTCTTTCATATTGGCAAGAGTCCATGAGCTAGTGACATATGGGATACACAATCCTACCAGGAGGGGCAAAGTTTCCCAAATCTCAAAATGCCTATAAATACACCCCTCACCACACCCACAATTCAGTTTAACGAATAGCCAAGCAGTGGGGTGATGAAGAAAGGAGTAGAAAGCATCAACAAAGGACATTTGGAAATAATTGTGCTTTATACAAAAAATCATAACCACCATAAAAGGGTGGGCCTCATGGACTCTTGCCAATATGAAAGAAATGAATGTATCAGGTAAGTTCTTACATAAATTAGGTTTTCTTTCATGTAATTGGCAAGAGTCCATGAGCTAGTGACATATGGGATATCAATACCCAAGATGTGGAGTCTTCCACCCAAGAGTCACTAGAGAGGGAAGGAATAAAAATAAAAACAGCCATATTCCGCTGAAAAAATTAATCCACAACCCAAAAAAATAAGTTTATTTTCATTTGTGAAAGAAAAAAACTTAAATCAAAAGCAGAAGAATCAAACTGAAACAGCTGCCTGAAGAACTTTTCTACCAAAAACTGCTTCAGAAGAAGCAAATACATCAAAATGGTAGAATTTAGTAAATGTATGCAAAGAGGACCAAGTCGCCGCTTTGCAAATTTGATCAACTGAAGCTTCATTCTTAAAAGCCCACGAAGTGGAGACTGATCTAGTAGAATGAGCTGTAATTCTCTGAGGCGGGGCCTGACCCGACTCCAAATAAGCTTGATGAATCAAAAGTTTCAACCAAGAAGCCAAGGAAATAGCAGAAGCCTTCTGACCTTTCCTAGGACCAGAAAATAAAACAAATAGACTGGAAGTCTTCCTGAAATCTTTAGTTGCTTCCACATAATATTTCAAAGCTCTTACCACATCCAAAGAATGTAAGGATCTCTCCAAAGAATTCTTAGGATTAGGACATAAGGAAGGGACAACAATTTCTCTACTAATGATGTTAGAATTCACAACCTTAGGTAAAAATTTAAAAGAAGTCCGCAAAACTGCCTTATCCCTGCCTTATCCTGCTGAAAAATCAGAAAAGGAGACTCACAAGAAAGAGCAGATAGCTCAGAAACTCTTCTAGCAGAAGAGATAGCCAAAAGGAACAACACTTTCCAAGAAAGTAGCTTAATGTCCAAAGAATGCATAGGCTCAAATGGAGGAGCCTGTAAAGCCTTCAGAACCAAATTAAGACTCCAAGGAGGAGAAATTGATTTAATGACAGGCTTAATACGAACTAAAGCCTGTACAAAACAGTGAATATCAGGAAGTATAGCAATCTTTCTGTGAAATAAAACAGAAAGAGCAGAGATTTGTCCTTTCAAGGAACTTGCAGACAAACCCTTATCCAAACCATCCTGAAGGAACTGTAAAATTCTAGGAATTCTAAAAGAATGCCAGGAGAATTTATGAGAAGAACACCATGAAATGTTAGTTTTCCAAACTCTATAATAAATCTTCCTAGAGATGGATTTACGAGCTTTTAACATAGTATTAATTACTGAGTCAGAGAAACCTCCATGACTTAGAACCCACCTCCATAGGAGGCAAAGTTTGTAAAACTGAATTGTGGGTGTGGTGAGGGGTGTATTTATAGGCATTTTGAGGTTTGGGAAACTTTGCCCCTCCTGGTAGGATTGTGTATCCCATATGTCACTAGCTCATGGACTCTTGCCAATTACATGAAAGAAAGTACTAATTCACAGTTTCTAAATAGAAATATCAGATCGTTTATCTCCGTATCAGGGAATGACTTAACGAACACTGACCATTTGCCAAAAAATTGTCTGATATCTGAGTCGTTATCTAAATTGGTATCTCTTTGTTCTAATAGACATTCGCCTAGATTTAGAGTTTTGCGGCCAAAGGGGTGCGTTAGCTACGCATCTTTTTTTTCTAGCGCTGCTTCTAAACAACGCTGGTATTTAGAGTTCTCTGAAGGGCTGTGTTAGGCTCCAAAAAGGGAGAGTACAGGCATATTTACCGCCATTACAACTCTCAATACCAGCGTTGCTTACGGTAGCGGCTAGCTGGAAAAACGTGCTTGTGCACGATTCCCCCATAGGAAACAATGGCGCAGTTTGGGCTGAAAAAAAACCTAACACCTGCAAAAAAGCAGCGTTCAGCTCCTAACGCAGCCCCATTGTTCCCTATGGGGAAACACTCTAAGTCTGCACCTAACACCCTAACATGTACCCTGAGTCTAAACACCCCTAACCTTACACTTATTAACCCCTAATCTGCCACCCCCGCTATCGCTGACACCTGCATTACACAATTAACCCCTAATCTTCCGCTCCAGACACCGCGCCAACCTACATTATCCCTATGAACCCCTAATCTGCTGCCCCTAACATCGCCGACACCTATATTATATTTATTAACCCCTAATCTGCCCCCCCAACGTCGCCGCTACTTTACCTACACTTATTAACCCCTAATCTGCCGACCGGACCTCGCCGCTACTCTAATAAATGTAATAACCCCTAAAGCTAAGTCTAACCCTAACACCCCCCTAAATTAAATATAATTTTAATCTAACGAAATAAATTAAATATTATTAACTAAAGTATTCCTATTTAAAGCTAAATACTTACATGTAAAATAAACCCTAATATAGCTACAATATAACGAATAATTATATTGTAGCTATTTTAGGATTTATATTTATTTTACAGGCAACTTTGTATTTATTTTAACTAGGTACAATAGCTATTAAATAGTTATTAACTATTTAATAGCTACCTAGTTAAAATAATTACAAAATGACCTGTAAAATAAATCCTAACCTAAGTTACAATTAAACCTAACACTACAGTATCAATAAATAAATTAAATAAATTAACTACAAGTACCTACAATTAAATAAACTAAACTAAATTACAAAAAAAACAAACACTAAATTACAAAAAATAAAAAAAGATTACAAGAATATTAGGCTAATTACACCTACTCTAAGCCCCCTAATAAAATAAAAAAGCCCCCCAAAATAATAAAGGTCCCTACCCTATTCTAAATTAAAAAGTAACCAGCTCTTTTACCAGCCCTTAAAAGGGCTTTTTGCAGGGCATACCCCAAAGTAATCAGCTCTTTTGCCTGTAAAAAAAAAACACAATACCACCCCCAACATTACAACCCACCACCCACATATCCCTAACTGTCAGGATTTAAGTCTTGCCGTATCCTGTAAGGCAAGGAATTTATTTTTAAGAACCTCAACTGCTGAGTTAAAAGGAATAAACTTAAAATAGTATGTGTGTTGTTCAAAGAATACTGGGATTTATCATTAATTACTATCAGAGTAAAAGATAGTCCCAGACATCATAGTTCAGTTATTAGCAGGGGTTAAAGGTGATTACACTACAGCTGCCACCTGTGAGTAAACACTAAACAATTGCAGCAGTGTAACACATAGAAACCCCAGTATGGATACATAGAAAAATATAATTACAAACTAGTTTGGAATTTCAGAAGTACAGGCAATAAAAAGAGATCAGGCAAAAAGCTAAATAATAAGTAACTAACTTTAGTGAGTATTTTAAGATAGCTAGTTAAAGTTGGCTCAGATAGATTTAGCAATTGCAAATATATATGATAAACAAGAGTCTGGTATGCTCATATATGATTTGAGTCACAGGAGAGTGAATGTTAAGAGCAGGTCTTACTTGAGAAATTATTAGAGGGTCCGCAGGAATTAGGAGCTTGCAAGTCCTGGCAGTCTGGGAGACAGTGCAGCTGAACTGTGTGTTGCTGCTGTGTGAAGCAGGATGGCGTGTGACGTCACAGCTCTGTGAAATCCGGAACTGACAGGCAAAAGAGGCAGACACAGTTTGCAGAGAAGATAGGCTTGGCTGTAGCAGTCCTATAGCATAAGACTCCAATACTAAGCAACTAGGAGAGTGTGATAAGGAGTTATATAGGGCTGAAGCAGGATAGACACTCCCATATTTAAAGGGACATGACATGACACCCCCCTCAAGGAGCAGCTCCGCGGCTCATGGATGCGGGCGATCAGGATTCCGCTGATGGAACCTAGAGATCAACCGGGGAGCAGAAATGTTAGCTGCGGGTTCCCAGGAATCTTCGTCAGGAGAATACCCCTTCCACCTGACAAGGTATTGAAGAGTACCTCTCATCTGTCTGGAGTCCAATATGTCTTGGACCTCGTATTCTGTATCAGGGTCCACAGTTACTGGAGTAAGTGATACTTGGTCAGGAGGTGATCTAAGGGCTCGATACGGTTTCAGTAAGGAAACATGGAAGGTAGGGTGTACACGTATTGTAGGTGGTAACCTTAATCTCATAGCGTTCTCATTTATGATGCGATCTATTGGATACGGCCCAACGTAGAGGACCGACAATTTCTTAGAAGGAGTGGTTAACTTCAGATGTTTCGTGGAGAGCCAAACTAGATCCCCAACGGAATACTTTGGTGCAGGAGTTCTCCTCTTGTCATAATGTAGCTTGTGTATTCGCTTAGCATCATCAATAGCAGAGCGGACAGATGAGAAATTAGTTGCAATGTCATTAGTAGTCTGTGTGACAGATGGAGATGAAGAGTAGATGTCAGGTAGAAGATGGAAAGTGGGATGGAATCCATAATTAACAAAAAACGGAGTGAGCTTGGTAGTAGAGTGTACTGTGTTGTTATAAGTAAACTCTGCGTAAGGAAGAAAAGATGACCATTTATGTTGCTGATCACAACAGAATCCTCTGAGAAACTGCTCCAACCATTGGTTGCATCTCTCGGTCTGCCCATTTGTCTGAGGGTGGTAAGCTGTAGACAATCTTTTCTCTATTTGAAAAGCCTTGCAGAATTCCAGCCAAAACTTACTTGTGAATTGGGTTCCCCGATCTGTTAGAATAGTCTTAGGTAATCCATGATGTTTAAAAACATGAGTGAGCAGTAATTGTAAGGTTTCTGCAGCAGTGGGTAACTTCCGATATGGTATAAAATGACACATCTTACTGAACAAGTCTACCACAACAAGGATTGTGGTATCAGTTCCTGAGCGTGGTAAATCCACTATATAATCCAAGGCGATTTCTTCCCAAGGTCTACTTGGTGTTGCTACTGGCATAAGTAATCCATAGTGAGGCCGTTTGCTACTTTTAGATAAGGTACAAACTCCACAGGAAGAGATATAATCTGAGATATCCTTATGCATTGTTGGCCACCAGAAAGATCTATTAGCTAAATCTTGTGTTTTACGAAGGCCCGTATGCCCTGCTAGAGGTGCATCATGTATAGCGTGTAAAACCAACTGCCTGGTGGATGGGGGAATATATAACTTGTCTTGATGATAATGTAAACCATCTGAGCCCCGTTGCATAACAGTTAGTGGTTTAGTATTATCTTTCTCTTGTTCTTCCTTAAGGAATGATGTGGAATCAAATGAAAAGGCAATGAACTTTTCTGTTGGAATGACAGTATCCTTACTAAGTAGGTTTGGTGGTTTCTTGTATTGTCTTGATAAGGCATCAGCCTTGCCATTCCGTGAGGAGGGTCTGTATGTGATAAGAAAATTGAACCTGGAAAAATATAAATTCCACCTTACTTGTCGTGCGGTGAGAGTCTTGGTGGATTGGAGGAATTGAAGGTTTCGGTGATCCGTGAAAATAATGATAGGCAGAATGGTACCTTCCAACAAGTGTCGCCAATGTTCAAGGGAGACCTTGATTGCCAACAGCTCTTTATCCCCAATGGGGTAATGTATTTCAGATGGAGTCATGATACGAGAGTAGAAGGCAACTGGATGTAACGGTTTCTTGAGAGAGAGTCTCTGTGATAGAATGGCGCCCACAGCATAATCCGAGGCATCGACCTCTAATATATATTGTAGTTCAGGATCTGGTATACTAAGAATAGGTGCAGAGGTAAACTGTGCTTTAAACAATTCAAAAGTCTTTTGACTATCTGGGGTCCAACGAAATGGAACATTTGCTTTAGTGAGGTTTGTTAATGGTCTTGATAAGGAGGCAAATTTTTTTATGAATTTCCGGTAGAAATTGGCGAACCCCATGAATCTTTGAATGTCTTTTTTACATTCAGGGGTAGGCCAATTCTTAACAGCATCTATCTTGTTATCCTCCATGCTAATGCCCGAAGCACTGATGCAATAACCAAGGAAAGTTATGCTATTGGAGTTGAAGATGCACTTCTCAGCCTTGGCATATAAGGAGTTGCTTCTCAATCTGCTAAGGACTTGTCTGACATGTGATATATGTTCAGGTAGGGTCTTGGAATAGATTAATATGTCATCCAAGTAAATAACAAGATAGACATCCAGGATATCCTTAAAGATATCATTTATCAAATACTGGAATGTCGCGGGAGCATTACAGAGTCCGAATGGCATGACGGTGTATTCAAACAACCCGTAACGGGTGCGGAACGCCGTCAGCCATTCGTCTCCAGATCTTACTCGAATTAAATTATAGGCTCCTCTAAGGTCAAGCTTGGTAAAGAATTTAGCTCCCTGTAGTCTCTCAATAAGCTCCGGAATCAGTGGGAGAGGATAACGATTCTTTACTGTCCTTTTATTTAGTTGTCTATAATCGATTATTGGGCGTAAAGATCCGTCTTTGTTTTTTACAAAGAACATCCCCGCACCTGCTGGGGATGTAGAAGGACGGATAAAGCCTTTCCTTAGGTTATCATCAAGGTATGTTTTCAAGTGGTCTAGTTCAGGTTTTGACAATGGAAAGATGTGTCCATAAGGGATATCTGATCCTGGGAGGAGCTCAATAGGACAGTCATACTTCCTATGTGGAGGAAGTTTTTCTGACTCTTTTTTACTAAAAACGTCATTGAAGTCAGCATATTCCTGAGGTATGTCTAATTCTAAAGGTTTCTCTATAGTATGCAGTAGGAGTGGTGGGAAACAAGTTGTCTTACAGTAGTGAGAGTTAAAACAAATGGAGAATGGTGACCAGACTATACAGGGGTTGTGTAGTGATAGCCAGTTTAACCCTAGAATGATGGGTACAATGGGGGATGAAATGACATCAAAAGTTTGAAATTCCCTATGATGGTCTTGTGTCACTACAAGTAAAGGTACAGTTTCATACATTACGGGGCCTGAGGCCATATTATTACCATCAATAACTCGCAAATACACAGGAGTCTGCTTTTTCACCAAAGGTATTTTATTATCTTTAGTATATTGTACATCAATATAGTTTGCAGTTGCTCCTGAATCAATGATCCCACTGGCGTTGAGGCGACATTGGTCCCACTGTAAAAGAAGTGGGAATTTATGGTAGGTTGTAGCAGAGGTATAACTACCTAAACATTCAGTATGTGACATTGTCTTACCACGGCTCTGTCGCTGAAGCGCAGGACAGTCCTTAACCCCATGGTCCTCTGCTGCACAATACATGCAGAGATTTTGACTGCGGCGTCTTAGTTTCTCCTGTGCTGTAAGCGGTCCTTTCACAAACCCAATGTCCATAGGCTCAGTGGGGGGCTTTATTGGTGGTATGTGTGCAGGGGTGTGGGTATGACGTTTTTGAGTGGTGTCCTGGTAAGACCTTTCCTGTTGCCTTTCCCTAAGGCGTCTATCAATAGTGATACTGAGATTTATTAATTCTTCTAAGGTGGGGGGAAGGTCAACTCGAGATAACTCATCTTTAATACCTTCAGACAAGCCTAGTCGGAATTGATTCCTTAGAGAAAGGTTATTCCATTGGCTATCTTTTGCCCATTTCTTAAATTCAGTGATATACTCCTCTACATATCTTTTCTTTTGCTTCAATGACCTCATAGCATTTTCGGCAGTCATTTGTTTATATGGATCATCATACAACTGGGCTAAGGCGGTAAAGAAAGCATCTAATGAATTGAGTATGTTATCATTTGTTTCAAAAAAACTGTTTGCCCAGCTCCTGGGCTCACCTCTAAGAAAAGATATGGTTGTTAGAACCTTTACTCTATCTGTGGGATATGTCTGTGGTTTTAGGGTAAACAAAAGAAAACATGCATTTCTAAAATCTCTGAATTGTGTTCTATCACCTTTAAATAATTCAGGGAGACTGACTTGTGGTTCTATAGCATGAATTTTTGTTTCTACAATATCTTTTATATAAGCTTTTAAATTATCATTTTCTGCCTTTAGGGTATTTAACCCATCAGTGAGTAAATCTACCCTATGACTAAGGGTTTGCATGTGTGCAGTTAACTCAGCTGGGTCCATGTTTATTTTTCGGGCTTAGTATTCTGTCAGGATTTAAGTCTTGCCGTATCCTGTAAGGCAAGGAATTTATTTTTAAGAACCTCAACTGCTGAGTTAAAAGGAATAAACTTAAAATAGTATGTGTGTTGTTCAAAGAATACTGGGATTTATCATTAATTACTATCAGAGTAAAAGATAGTCCCAGACATCATAGTTCAGTTATTAGCAGGGGTTAAAGGTGATTACACTACAGCTGCCACCTGTGAGTAAACACTAAACAATTGCAGCAGTGTAACACATAGAAACCCCAGTATGGATACATAGAAAAATATAATTACAAACTAGTTTGGAATTTCAGAAGTACAGGCAATAAAAAGAGATCAGGCAAAAAGCTAAATAATAAGTAACTAACTTTAGTGAGTATTTTAAGATAGCTAGTTAAAGTTGGCTCAGATAGATTTAGCAATTGCAAATATATATGATAAACAAGAGTCTGGTATGCTCATATATGATTTGAGTCACAGGAGAGTGAATGTTAAGAGCAGGTCTTACTTGAGAAATTATTAGAGGGTCCGCAGGAATTAGGAGCTTGCAAGTCCTGGCAGTCTGGGAGACAGTGCAGCTGAACTGTGTGTTGCTGCTGTGTGAAGCAGGATGGCGTGTGACGTCACAGCTCTGTGAAATCCGGAACTGACAGGCAAAAGAGGCAGACACAGTTTGCAGAGAAGATAGGCTTGGCTGTAGCAGTCCTATAGCATAAGACTCCAATACTAAGCAACTAGGAGAGTGTGATAAGGAGTTATATAGGGCTGAAGCAGGATAGACACTCCCATATTTAAAGGGACATGACACTAACACTACACCCCTGAAGATCTCCCTACCTTGAGTCGTGTTCACCCAGCCAGGCACCGATGGACCAAAAGAGGACATCCGGCGCGGCAGAAGTCTTCATCCTATCCAGGCAGAAGAGGACATCCGGATCGGCAGACATCTTCATCCAAGCAGCATCTTCTATCTTCATCCATCCAGAGCGGAGCGGAGCCATCTTCTTCCAGCCGAAGCGGATCCATCCTTCTTCACCGATGCCTACTCGCCGAATGAAGGTTCCTTTAAATGACGTCATCCAAGATGGCATCCCTCGAATTCCGATTGGCTGATAGGATTCTATCAGCCAATCGGAATTAAGGTAGGAAAAATCGGATTGGCTGATTGAATCAGCCAATCAGATTCAAGTTCAATTGGATTGGCTGATCCAATCAGCCAATCAGATTGAGCTCGCATTCTATTGGCTGTTCCGATCTATTGGCTGTAGCCTAATATTCTTGTAATCTTTTTTTTATTTTTTGTAATTTAGTGTTTATTTTTTTTTCATAATTTAGTTTAGTTTATTTAATTGTATTTAATTGTAGGTACTTGTAGTTAATTTATTTAATTCATTTACTGATAGTGTAGTGTTAGGTTTAATTGTAACTTAGGTTAGGATTTATTTTACAGGTCATTTTGTAATTATTTTAACTAGGTAGCTTAATAACTATTTAATAGCTATTGTACCTAGTTAAAATAAATACAAAGTTGCCTGAAAAATAAATATAAATCCTAAAATATAATTATTATTATATTTTAGCTATATTAGGGTTTATTTTACAGGTAAGTATTTAGTTTTAAATAGGAATACTTTAGTTAATAATATTTAATTTATTTTGTTAGATTAAAATTATATTTAACTTAGGGGGTGTTAGGGTTTGACTTAGCTTTAGGGGTTAATACATTTATTATAGTAGCGGCGAGGTCCGGTCGGCAGATTAGGGGTTAATACTTGAAGTTAGGTGGCGGCGATGTTAGGGAGGGCAGATTAGGGGTTAATATTATTTATTATAGGGTTTGCGAGGCGGGAGTGCGGCGGTTTAGGGGTTAATACATTTATTAGAGTAGCGGCGAGGTCCGGTCGGCAGATTAGGGGTTAATAAGTGTAGGTAGGTAGCGGCGACGTGGGGGGGGCAGATTAGGGGTTAATAAATATTATGTAGGTGTCGGCGATGTTAGGGGCAGCAGATTAGGGGTTCATAGGGATAATGTAGGTGGCGGCGGTGTGCGGTCGGCAGATTAGGGGTTAAAAAAAATTATTATAATGGCGGAGATGTGAGGGGACCTCGGTTTAGGGGTACATAGGTAGTTTATGGGTGTTAGTGTACTTTAGAGCACAGTAGTTAAGAGCTTTATAAACCGGCGTTAGCCCATAAAGCTCTTAACTACGGGCTTTTTTCTGCGGCTGGAGTCTTGTCGGTAGAGGGTCTACTGCTCACTTCAGCCAAGACTCTAAATACCGGCGTTAGGAAGATCCCATTGAAAAGATAGGATACGCAATTGGTGTAAGGGGATCTGCGGTATGGAAAAGTCGCGGCTTGAAAGTGAGCGTTAGACCCTTACCTACACAACTCTAAATACCAGCGGGCAGCCAAAAGCAGCGTTAGGACCCCTTAACGCTGCTTTTGACGGCTACCGCAGAACTCTAAATCTAGGCGATAGTTTTTTTCAAACAATTCTTAATCTCTGGGATAGATGGAGTTGCTCTCAATTTCCATTTTTTGAAGATAAGATATCTGGTTGCCAATATGGATAGAAATATCACTTTATCATTTGATTGTTGTGGATAGTGGTTCCTTAGACCAAATATGATCTGTAGCTGTGTTAGGCCCTGAAGAGAGATTTTAAGAGTTTTACTAAGCCAGAACTCTAGCTTCCACCAGAGATATCTTATTTTAGGACAGTCCCAGATCATGTGCATTAAGTCAGCTGCAGGGAGTAAACATTTTGGACATTTATTAAAGCTAAGATTACGAATTTTGCAACCCTTTTCGGGAGTGAAGTATGAGTTATGTATAAGTTTGACATGCATCTCCCACCAGGTAGCTGATAAGGTGTCCTGAGCTACTTTCTGAATTGAGGATTGGACAAATTTAATATCAATATTGGACTGAGGTATCATCCGATTCCACAGTGAAATAATTTTCTCTAGCTCCGGTTCGCCTTTACTAAGTTTAATCAGCTGATAACACAAAGAGATAGACCTGTGTCCATTTTTAAACAATGTAAGCCAGCTTTCCAGTTTACCCAGGGTCCAACTCCAGTCTGCCTCTTTCATTAGCTCTAGGTAGAAGTGCCTGCTTTGCAGGTATGCATAGAATTCCTTATTGTTAATTTTAAACACTTTTTTTAATTCCTCAAAGGTTTTGACACATTTTCTCTCTAAGTCGATAAGATGTGCCACCCTATTCAGTCCTAGATTATGCCATCTCTTGAATATTGCGGAGCTTAGGCTTGCGGGAAATTTCGGGTTGCCCAATAGTGGGAGATGCTGAGAGACTTTACAGTTTAAGGACAGGAGATTACCCACTTTCCACCAGGCCTTCAGCGGATTAGAGAAGGTTTTGAGTTTTTTAATTTCTCCTGGTAGCTCTTTAGGTGGGCAGTGAATTAATGCTAGCGGGAGATAGGGATTACAGATATTTTCCTCTAATGAATTATTCACAACATAATCACTGTGAAGAATCCAATCTGCCACCACTCGAACAGGAAAAGCATAGTTATATAAGCGGATATCTGGCAGTGCAAGACCACCATTCTCTTTTGGAAGAGAGAGTTTATTTAGGGATATCCTGGGTCTTTTCTCCTGCCATAGGAATTTGCTAAGTGCACTGTTAAGAAACCGGACATCCCTCTCTAAAAGGATTAATGGGGTATTCTGTAGTACATATAGAAGCTTTGGGAGCAAAACCATTTTGAATAAAGCTATCCGACCGGAGATGGATAATGGCAGGGACTACCAACTTTTAAGTTTCTCCCTAATACTTACTAGAATTGGAAGAATGTTAAGGTCGTACATATCCCCTGGTGTGGAGGGAATCAGGATTCCTAAATATTTAAGAGAGTCTTTAGACAAGCTGAAGGGGATATTAAGGGGAGAGTTCTTGTTTTGTCTAAGCCATAGCAGTTCTAATTTTGCTTCATTAATCTTATAGCCCGAAAAGGACCCGAATCGAGCAGCAATATCCAAAAGTTTGGGTATGCTAGTTTGGGTATCTGATAGATATAACAGTAAATCATCCGCATAGAGAGCGATTTTTATTACCTGGTTGCCCAATTTGATTCCTGATAATTGGTGTCTGACCATAATGCAGGGGTTCAATTGACACGTCGAAGAGTAGGGGGGAAAGAGGGCACCCCTGTCGAGTTCCCCTCCCAAGAGTTATCTGTGAGGACACAATATTGTTGACAATCAATCTTGTATATGGTTCTTTGTACAGATTAGTGATAAAATTAAGGAACTCACCCCTGAAGCCAAAATTGGCCAGTGAAGTAAAAAGATGGTCAAAATGGATTGAGTCATGGTTTGTGCTCTGCGAACCAGATAGTAATGTCATCCTCTACAAGTTAGTGCACGTGATTCTAAAATGTATGTCTTTAAGTCACAAGAAGGATACATGACTTGTTTTCCTGGTTCCTATGGCCACTCCCTACAAAGATATATGTGTGTATGCAATTTATTTTGCAGTTTGCAGGAAGGGACCCTATAACACCATATTATCATGATACTATTTTTGTGGACGAGGTACATTCCATTAATACTATCTCCTTTAAAACTTTGAGTATTGAGGAAGAATGGCAACCATCTTCTTACCTACATGAGTTGTTATTTTCTCTCTTACAAAGCTAAAATCAGACAAAGCTAAAATATGCCCTGTCATACCCCCATCAGGTCTGTGCCTCTTTTTGCTCTTGAAGAATTCTTGTCGCTGTTTGCTGTCCGTGTCCGACCTTGGCTTGTTCCTGATTCCATTTGTGTGTTATCCCTTGATTTCACGCTTGATTTTGGACTGACCTGCTGGATTTTCTAACTTGCCTGTTTTTTTTTTTACCAAGCCTCTGGATTATCCTTTGCACTGTATTTACCAGAGTGATACCTACCATGCTAGTCCCACCTTGTTTCCTATTTACAGCTGCAGCCTCTGAGCACCTTCTCCAGCTCCTGAAATGACCTTGTTTGTTGCAGTTCTTTAAAAGGACATGAAACCCCAAAATATTTTTTCGTGATTCAGACAGAGCATTCAACTTTTAAAATGTTTTCAATTTACTTCTGTTATCAAATTCACTTTGTTCTCATGTTGTTATTTGTTGAAGAGAAAGATAGATAGGTGCCATCTACTGTTCTAGTAAATGTAGTACATAGCAATAAACTGCTGATAATTATTGCTCCACTCACATGCACACTCCTACACCTTCCTACCTGCTTCTTCATAAAGGATACCAAAAGTAAATTTTATAATAGAAGTAAGCACATTGAAAAGTTGTTGTTTTTTTAATTTGGTACTTAATCTGAATAATGAGATCATTTTTGGCGGGTTTTGTGTCCATTTAACTCTCCTTGTCAGTTGTAGCTCCAGTGTTCACCCTGTCTGCTGCAATACACCTGGTCCTCTACAGTCCCTGAGCATACTACTGCTTTCCACTACATTTTCTGAGTTATTCCAGCTACTACTACCTTAAAGACTGTCGTTTTGCAGTTCCTGAGCCTCGTGCCCAGCCTGTTTTCTGATGCCAGCTCCTGCTAGTCCAGTTGCTTATACCAGCTCAGTGTTCATGTGGTACCAGTGTACAGCTTAGTATTTATGTGGTACCAATATTCTGCTCTCAGTCTTGCCAGTATACTGCTTGCGTTCCTGTGATACCAGTTCTTGAATTTTTCATCAGCCCATTATGGCTAAGGGTAAGAAAGCTACACTATTTAATAAACAAGAGCCTGTAAACAAATACACCTCACAAAATGAGCTTCACTCTCCACACCTGACATCAAGCATGACATGCCCCATGTTTGAAACATGAACACTGGACAAAATAGAAATGGAGACCACTTAGTCATGGAAATTGGAGCTGAGGGAAAACTCAAGTTAGCTATGTGGAATTCTGGGTCAGTCTTTCATTCACATAAGAGCAATGTGAGATTAAAGGGACAGTCTAGTCAAAATTAAACTTCCATGATTCAGACAGAGCATGCAATTTTAACCAACTTTCTCATTTACTTCTATTGTCAAGTTTTCTTCATTCTCTTGGTATTTTTATTTGAAAAAGCAAGAATTTAAGCTTAGAAGCCATCCCATTTTTGGTACAGCACCTGAGTAGCGCTTGCTAATTGGTGGCTACATTTAGACACCAATCAGCAAGTGCTACCCAGGTGCTGAACCACAAATGGGCCATCTCCAAAGCTTACATTCTTGTTTTTTTTAAATAAAGATACCAAGAGAATGAAGCAAAATTCATAATTGGAGTAAATTAGGAAGTTGCTTAAAATTACATGCTCTATCTGAATCGTGAAAGTTTAATTTTGACAAGACCTTTAAGTTTAAACAATATATCTGAACAAGATCATGGTTGTTCCCAATCATACAAACCCAAAGGTTCAACTATGGTCTAGGTCTTACCCAAAACGATTTTGTAAATCAATAGCCACGGATTTGCCCAACTAGCTAACAAGAGGATGCTCCAACTGTTGTGTCAAAAAAACAAAAACAAATTGCTGCAGCACATACAAAATATACAAATATTTATTAGCAAAATACAGCCACATAACCACAACCTTTTGGTAGTTACCCCTTAATCTTGTGGAAACAAAGCATACATTCATTACTCCTATTTATACTATACAGGTGTGTATCTAAATGAAAGTGATAGTAAATCCTAGTAGTGGAACAAATAAAGGGTATAAAATACTTCATGCTGAAAAATCCTTTATTTCTTTGACGCGTTCGTCACGCTGAGCACCTCAGGCAGCCCAAGGCAGAACGCTATTTTGCTGTGAGGTGATTCTAGCCAATAGCGTGCTAGCTATCTGGCATAATGCCAGCTGTCCCACACGGTTATTGGCTAAGAGGTGGAAACATCACCTCACAGCAAAATAGCGTTCTGGCGTGGGCTGCCTGAGGTGCTCAGCATGGCGAATGCTTCAGACAAATAAAGGAACTTTCAGCATGAAGTATTTTATACTTCATGACTGAAAGTCACCTTTAGTTGTTCCACTGGTAAATCTTAGCGTTTCACAAATGCTAGGATTTACTATCACTTTAACCCCTAATGGATAAACTTCTCACATTAGGACACCACCTACTGGTCAATATTAAAATAGCAAATTAAATTTAAATAGAAACACTGAAATCATTTAGATTTTTTTTTTTTAAAATAGACTACCACCCATATTTACAAAATATACAACAATCCTAATCTTTATATATGATTATACTGTAAAACAAATTCTAAATAATCCATAGAATATACTTATATGTTTTACAGTATGTATAATCATTTTTAATAATTATTTTTTGTATTTTATATTTAATATTTCAATAACATGCATTGAAGTTAGCAATTCTTCATGTGCACTAACTCGACACTGAGTTAGACCTAAATCGCAAACCCCAAAGCGCGTTACGCATATTTTACATTCCTTTATTCTTCACATAAAAAATGTCATTTTTATTATGAAATATATATTTCTACATATATGTGATAATGTTAATATAAAATACATATCTATACCTATATATCTATAGGAATAGATATACAGGTATAAGTGTATATAGAAATATATAATTACAATAAAAATGACATCCTGTATGTGAAGAACATTGGAATGTGAACTATTAATAACTCCTGATGGGTTAACGCATGAGCAATAGTTTTTTTTTGTTTGTTCTGAGCTCTTCCTTGACTTCTATGGGGAGAATACATTAACTCGGTCGAAATATTTGGTTAGCAAAAGCTCTAAATAGCGATCTATTCACTATAGAGCGCTCCAATCGTAATCAAGTCCAAAATCAGTTTTACAGGTATAGTAGCCATTGATCTCAAACCTCTTCCCTGTCTGTAAATGTGTAAAATGAATACCTTTAATCATGTTACTACAACTAAAACACCCCAAACATCCCCTATTAACTGAAGTGATATACCACATCTGTTCTATCTTACACTTATCAATATCCATTCTTATAAGTTTATCCCTAAGTGAAGGGGCTCATCTATATGCAGGCATAGGCATATCTCGAAACTGCTTGATCTGAGGATTACAGTCCCTTATGGATATGCCAATGTTTCCTAATTATCCACATAATTTGATTACTCTGTCTGTTATAATGTGTCAAAAAGATAAGCCTATCTTTATTTTTATTTTTCACTTTTTTTCTCCTGTCCTGTGGGATTTATTCATTCATCACTAGATAAATTCTGAACCCTATTAATAGTAGTATTGATCAATTCAGTCGGATAGCCCCTGTCTCTAAATAACTGTTCCATTTTGCTCCATCTATCCTTTATCTTTGACTCATTGGGCACAATCCTCTTAACCTGTAAAAATTGACTGTAGGGTAAAGATGTAAGCAACAAAGGAGGATAGGCACTATCAGAACTAAAAAGGTTATTACGATCTATAGATTTTTTTATACAAATCCACTTTCAATAAATTACCCTCTCTTTAAACAGTAGTGTCCAAAAAGTCCACATTTAATTTGCTACAGGTTACCTTAAATGTAATATATCTAGAACAATTGTTCAATTCTTCAACAAAACTCAATGGGGTTCCAATGTCACCACATTAAATCCCAAAAATATTGTCAATATAGTGCCACCATGTGGTGCCATATTGTAAAAACAAAGGATTCTCATGAAATAAATGTTCTTCAAAAATATTCATAAAAATATTAGCGTAATTGGGGGCAAAATTGAAACCCATTGCTGTTCATTGGATCTGCATAAAAAAATTATCCTGAAATAAAAAAACAAATTATGGAGGGCGTGTCCAAGCATCCATCATGGCTGGCAGCAAATTTTGAAGCTCTGCTAAGACCTTAGACAATCTGTTAGATATCTATACATAACCCATGCATCCAAGCTGTTAAACTTAAGAATCGCAATCAAGATATCTCATGGAGTAAATGGATAATATTTTCTGAATTCTATACTCAACAGAAAGTGTCAAACTAACTTGTTAAAAGCAGAAGAGCCGGCTCAACATCTATCTCCTCCTCCCCCCCCCCCCCCCCCCGTCGATCCGGATAAAACATCTAGAAATGGAGGAGGATCAATGTAAACTGATTAAAGTTCTCCTTAAAAATCTGGAACAACAGATGATCAGCAGATACGCTGATCTTAAAAAAAAATTATAAGAACTAAGTCCCCTGTGCATGGGAATTACACAGCCAAGATGGCGGCTGAAACAGAAGATATTGCGCAACGAGAGGTACCCAGAGAGAAGGAAGATTTCCAACACACCACACTAGCCTGGATTAGAAACTATGACTATGGAACAAGCGAACTGACAGCAATATCAAGACTTACTCTATTATCTGTGAGGAGAGCTGTCCGGGATGAGAATATCATCTTTCTTGAATACCAAGTAAAGGAGAACTCGGTACCAGATTCAATCCCAAGGTCCCAACCAGAGAATTCCTGTAAATATGGAGGAGTTGTGTTATCTTCCACATCTAATCAGCATCTTATAAATAAGATCAAGAGAAACCCTACCCTGATGGAACTTGGCCTGGGTCCTGTTGAAAAATCGATCCGAGCCACACATCAACTACTGACTCAGCAACCTCCTACTCCAGATCCTTACTCTGGCTCTAGGGAGAAGATGGGCCGCATGCCTTCGTTGCCTGGCTGGGGAAGGGTGGCAGACTCCCGTGGTCAGGCTCCGGAGCACCTGAGACCCTTGCATACAATCAGCAAAGGTAGAGCACTTTGGCTACTAGCAATACAGCCAAATGACCCGCTGCTACTGCTGTACATATTCCTCGCAACCCGGTCACCACGGATCCCCAGTACAGCTAAGCAGATCTCTACACTAGTTGAACACCTTGACCTTCGCTCCTTCAAAGTTGGCATCGGGTAAGAGATTCCTTATCTTCAGGCTGCAGACTCTCCTCCATGTGGCCTTAATCTAGATCCACTGGACTTAAGACCTATTACTTGATGGCCTCTTATCATAAACTAGAATTTTATTGTTCAGTACTATCATACCTCTCCCAGGGAGTTTTTAATTTCTTTTATTTTTTATTTTTTTTTCTGTTAGTCCTCTCTATATGTTTCGATATGTTTTCTGAGGGGTTTCCTTTGTTCTTTTTTTCTTTTTCATTACGCATCTAATCTGGGTTACTCACAATGTTCCTGATAACGATATGCCAATCTTGGATATTCATTGCTCTCCATAATGTTTATGCAATTCTTTTGCCTATGATATTAACAATTTGTCAAAGTAGACATGGAGTTTGTCTTAGTTTTAAAAGAATTGGGGATAGTTTTTCTTTTTATGCTTCTCACACATATGAATTGCATAATGAAAGAAAGGGAATAATTATTTCCATTGAGAACCCCTGTTTCTTATATAGAGAGATGATGAATGCTAACATAATAGTCCCAGTATCATTTTTACCTACCAAACAATGCCTACACTGTTTCTAGTAGAGTAGAGGTATTAAATATATCTTATTTGAGTTATTACTTGCAGCACTTTCTATGGTTCCTAGTTTGTGAGTATGGTCTACTGCTATCCATCTGTACTAGACAACAGCTTTAAGAAGCGATAATCCTGCAGATAAAGTTTTAAACAATGTCAGAGAAACTGTATAATTAGGATGTTAAGTGCAGTTCTATTATCCTATTTTATTCTGCACTTCACACACTAACACTTACACAAACTCATCATACCTCTTGGGTTCTTAGTGTGATATACATTAGCCTGTTGACTCACCATGCTACTTTTTCCCTGCATTGTCTACTCTAATCTAGAGATTATGTGCTTAGCTCTGAGATGATCTCCTATATGGAATTGCTAGTTGTTACCTATATCTTACAGATCAAGTATAATTGAGCATAACTTCGCTTTAGGGTTTAATTCACACATATATTAAATATCACAGTATTTTTTCATGAGCTTTATCCATAAGAGAGCTAGCCTCTTTATCTAATCTTATACCACATGCTCTAACATTATTTATTCACATAGCTAATACAAAAGCTTAACTATCAGATACTTAATAATCCTATGATATCTCTCTCTACCCCACTGGGTTCTAATAACAATAATAACACTAACACCACTCCCCTAATATTAATAACACCTTTATCAGTACTATAAATTCAGCCTTATCTCATATAAATAAAAGCTCTCCGTTTCATTACAGCTATTTATACTCATAGGACATACTACTCTAATAATTAACGTCTAGCTTCCTATTCTGATGGCACAGATATATTACACTGCACTAGGATGTCTATGTTTTATACTGCCTCCTCTAGATATTTAGCTTTCCTGACACATGTATTTTACGCTGCGCTAGTATATCTTTGTTTAATACTACCTCCCCTAGGTATTTAGCTCTCTATTTTGAATACCACCATCGCTCTTAAAAAATAACCCACCATAGGAAGCACTACATGTCCTATTCACCAATGTTAAAACATACTCCTTCACAGGATTGGTACTTTTAAAGCACTTAGTATATATGTATATATGTGTATATATGTATATATATGTGTATATTTATCCTATTTTGCTGCATAGCAATCTCCTATTGAACCATATATGCTGACTTTAAAATTATTAGATAGCAATTAGTGCATATAATACCTATGGCTTCATAATAGTGCACTACTTCCTTCGGGGGACTATCATAGTAATAACATAAAGAACACATATGAGTATCTTTCTACTTATAAGATAATTGATTTCTATGTTTATATATAGATAACCATTATCTCAGTGGTGTATTATTGTCTGGTCATGAGCTGTCTGTAACATTGCTTATATATATATATTTTCTGACTGTTTAGCATTACCTAGTTTTTGAGCACTGTATACTACCTACTATATATTCTACTTTGTCGTTTCATTAACTAATTTCCCACAACTTTTTCTTTGGCCCAAAAGTGGCCACCCCAAATGCTAATCCTCCTCTACGCTGTTTATAAGCTTGGTAAGGCCCAAGAGTGGCCGCAGATGTTGTGGATGTTTTAGGAGGAATTAAGTACAGAAAATATTGGAAAGTAGAGGTTCAATAAACCATCTTGCTGTTCAGTATATTTTCACTTATGCTCAGACTATTATTTATTGTTAACTTGACACACCCCCCTCCCCCCCAGATGAAAACAAAATAAATTTAGGCCCACCCATCGGAGAACACGGACGGGAGCTGGGGACTCTCCCTGTATCGAAGGAAAGGAAATTATCTGGTAAGTCATAATTTATGTTTTCCTTCTTAATACAGGGAGAGTCCACAGCTGCATTCATTACTTGTGGGAAACAATACCCAAGCTACAGAGGACACTGAATGCTAACGGGAGGGTAAAAAAGAGAGGCAGCCCCTAATTTGAGGGCACCATAGCCTGCAAAACCTTTCTCCCGATGGCTGCTTCAGCAGAAGCAAATACATCAAACTTGTAAAATTTGGAAAAAGTATGTAAGGAGGACCAGGTAGCACATCTTACAAATCTGATCCATAGAGGCCTCATTTTTGAAGGCCCAAGAGGAAACCACTGCTTTTGTAGAATGAGCAGTAATCCTCTGAGGAGGCTTAAGACCCGCTGACTCATATGCTAAGCAGATGATACTCCTCAACCAAAAAGATAAGGAAGTTGAAGAGGCCCTCTGACCCCTACGCTTCCCAGAATAGATTACAAACAGAGAAGAAGTTTGTCTAAATTCCTTTGTAGCCTGAAGATAGAACTTCAAGGCATGAACCACATCCAGATTATGCAGTAAACATTCCTTCGATAAAGAAGGATTAGGACATAAGGAAGGAACCACAGTTTCTTGATTGATGTTGTGATTTGACACAACCTTAGGAAGAAATCTTAACTTAGTTTGTAGAACAGCCTTATCAGCATAGAACACCAGATAAGGAGGGTCGCATTGCAAGGCAGCAATCTCAGAGACTCTGCACGCAGTAGCAATAGCTAGTAGAAAAATAACCTTCCAAGACAAAAAAATTAATGTCAACCTTGTGCATAGGCTCAAAGAGAGCCTGTTGCAAATCTTTAAGAACAAGATTTAAACTTCAAGGAGGAGCATTAGATCTAAACACCGGTCTGATCCTAGTCAGAACCTTAACAAAAGACTGTAAATCCTGAAGCTCAGCGAGCCTCTTGTGCAGTAAAACAGACAGGGCCGAAATCTGTCCCTTCAAGGAACTATCTGAGAGGCCCTTCTCCAGTCCAACCTGGAGAAAAGAAGGAATCCTGGCAACCTTTACTTTGTGCCAGGACAAACCACACTTTTCACACCAGAATAAGTAGGTCCTCCATACCTTATGAAAAATGCAACGAGTAACCGGCTTATAAGCTTGAATGAGAGTATCGATAACACTCTCAGAAAACCCTCTCTTGGCTAAGACTAAGCATTCAATGTCCACGCAGTCAGCCTCAAAGAATCTAGATTTTAATGAATGAAGGGGCCTTGTTCCAGCAGATCCCTGCAACAAGGTAAACTCCAAGGAGGATATGATGACATCCCCACTAGATCCGCAAACCATATACTTTGCGGCCATGATGGAGCAATCAGTATCACTGATGCCTGCTCCTGAAAGATTCGAGTCACCACTCAAGGAAGTAGTGGTAATGGCAGGAAAAGAGAAATTAGATTGAACCTCCAAGGCACCGCTACTACGTCTATTAGCTCCGCTTGAGGACCCCTGGACCTCGACCCATATCTGGGTAGCTAGGTATTAAGACGGGATGCCATGAGATCTATCTCCGACGTTCCCCACCTGTCAGAATGTGGATCGCTGACAGCAAACATTTGTGGGTCTCCGCCCACCCCAGAATCCGAGATACTTCCCTCAATGCCAGGAAGCTTCTTGTTCCCCCTTCATGGTTGATGTAAGCCACCAAGGATATAATGTCTGATTTGAATCAGATAAATTGGGACGACCCAGTAGGGGCCAAACCTTCAGAGCATTGAATATTTCCCGAAGGTCTAGAATGTTGAACGGGAGGGAGCTCTCCTCCTGCGTCCACAGGCCCTGTGCCTTCTTGGTGCCCCAAACAGCTCCCTATCCTGACAGACTTGCATCCGTAGTCACAGTCACCAAGGATGGTCTTAAAAAGGATGTCCCTCAGGACAGGTGATCCGGATAGAGCCACCAAGAGAGAAATCTGTTGAGACAGATCCAAATGATCGTCGTTCCACTGCCTCAGCATGCACAGTCGCAACGCCTGAGGTGGAACCTGGCAAAGAGAATGATGCCCATGCTGGACACCATGAGCCCAATCACTTTCATACACTGAGCCACAGATTGCCTTAAGAAGGTCTGGAGGGCAAGACATGTTAAAGCTAGTTTGCAACTTCTCTGGTCTGTTAGAAATTTTCTCATGTCTATGGAATCTAATACCCTGGTGCTTGGAATAAGAGAACTTATTTCTCTATTTATCTTCCCCAGAGGAGAGATTCCAAATGGTCTTCTGCCAGACAAAACTTATAGTGCTTGTACCAGAATGTCATCCAAGTAGGGAGCTACTGCTACACCCTGGGTTCTGGCGACTGCTAGAAGAGCCCCTAGAACCTTCGGAAATTTCTTGGAGCAGTAGCTGGACCAAACGGAAGTGCAATGAACTGGAAGTGCTAGTCCAGGAACCTAAACCTGAGGCACTGGAAGTGTTCCCTGTGGATTGGAAGGTGAAGGAATGCCTCCTTCAGATCTATAGTAGTCATAAACAGCCTTTCCTGAATTAAGGGAATGATGCACCTTATTGTCTTCAAGGGGACATATATAATTTGTTTAAGCACTTTAGGTCCAGAACTGGACGGAAAGATCACTACTTCTTTGGGACCACAAAGATGTTTGAATAGTATCCCAAACCTCACTCTATGATAGGCACTGGGACAATGACTCCAAAGGAGGACAGATCCCATACGCACTCCAGAAAGGCTTCCCTCTTTCCTAGTCTTGAAGACAGGTTGAGACGATAAATCTGCTTCTGAGTGGATGAGATTTGAAACCTATCTTGTAACCCTGAGCTATGACCTCCAGGACGCAAGGATCCTGCACGTCCCTGAACCAAGCCTCTAAAAGAGCGACAGACGGCCCCCTACATGATCCAAAATAGGACCATGGGCCGCCCATTCATGCAGACTTAGTCTCGACGGGCTTCTAGCTCTGCTTAGATCTATTCCAGGACTGAGCCGGCTTCCAAGAACACTTGGTTTGCTCTGGTTTAGCGGAGGCCTCTGACGCTGGGCTTTTATCAGAACTAAAGGAACAAAAATATGAACTTTGTCCCTTAGAATTGTTCTCCTTATCTTACGGTATTAAGGCACCCTTGGCTCCTGAAACCGTTGAGATAGTCAAACAAACTCTTTCCCTTAAAGGAGAGGGAAAGAGACTAGACTTAGAAGTTATATCTGTCAGCGCGCCTTACGGGCCTGAAAAGAAAACCTGAAGTCTTCGCCATAGGCTAATTAATCAGTGTAATAACAGCACAGATAAAAGAATTAGTAACCCAGAAAGCCATAATTCTTTCCTGAAAAATGTCGAGGAGACCCTCCACCTCGATCATTTTCGCAAAGGAGACGCACCAAAAGGTAGCCGCTTCAGCAACTGAGGCGACAAGCGCCGCCCGTAAAAGCAAATATCCCATAGGTTGAAAATCCTTTTTAACAGGGTTTCCATCCTTATATCCGGCGGCTCTATGAATGATGAACTATCCTCACACGGGCTAGCATTACGTGTGGCAAGCGTAAAATTAGCCCGGAACCAGGATCCTTAAAAGGCAGACGAAAAGGAAGAGGAATCTAATCCTGTTCCACTCGTCCTTAATAATGATTGCCATCAAATTTAGGACCCAGAGGTTTGACTGGCAGCTCGGCCCTTGGAACCTCCTTTAGCAGAAAGCATAAACGTTCTGTCCTAAATAAAAAAAACTGGATCCTCCACAGGCGGAGGATTATAGGCAGCAGACTCCAACCCTGAAAGTTCATACTCTGAAGTTTCAGAGAGAACCTCATCCTCGAATAACTGATCGAATATATCCGATAAATTACATTATGCCATCTGGGCAGGAGTGCAAGATTTAACCTTTCGCTTGCGCTTAGCAGTACGAGGAAAAGCACTAATGGCCGCAGACACCGCCGGTGGAAACTGCGTAGTAACGTCTGGTGAAAAAAGGCCCCCTCCAGATGGAGGATTAGCAGTGCAATGGGAAGCTGCATGTGTATACGAGATGCATGTAGGGTGTGCACCTCACTAGACGAGGACTCCTCAGAGGTGGGCGGCTCAGTGGTATCAAACATGTCAACCTTATTTGATATAATCCGATTATCAAGGCATATGGAACATAATTGAGAGGGTGGATATTCCAGAGCCCCTCACAATATAAACAGGCATTACTCTTTGAAATAGAGGGAAACCCCTCTAATGAATCAGAATCCTTTATAGCTAAAGTATGATATGCGGAGGACTACAGAAAAAATGAACTTTATTTTAAATTTAAAAAGCGGCACCTTTTATACCCCCAATGGCTGGGGCACTCATCACCTCCTATGACCCAGCCAGAACAGAGATAAAACTCCTCTCCCATAGTAATTTCGGTCAAGAGAAAGGAAATAAAAGCCCCGACCATTCTGGTTACTTGGTGCACAATGCAGGACCATCCCTGCTATAAGAAAAAGCGCTCCAAGCCCTTAAGCTGCGCAACATTTAAAGTGAAAGTGAAACCTGTATGTTCCATCTCAGCCTATGAGCCCATAAACATCTTACACAAAAAGCAGCATAAAATCAAATAAAGCATATATGAATAAACCCAACTGTTCATAATCCCCCTCAGGAGATATTAACTCTTGATTCCATATAGATAAAAGGAGCCACACTGTGACCCTGTCTTGTAGTGTTTGCAATATGTGTAAAAAAAAGAAACAATCTTACCGGAATCAATGCCGTGGAACAGTAACATGGTCCTTCAAGTTTGATAGATTGTAGCAGCGCTTCTGACATGGACTTGAGTGAAGAAAGTAGGCAGCAAAACTTGTCAACGCTGATTGCTTAAGGAGCTGTTAATATGAGTCTGGATGGTTTCACAGAAAGACTCTCCCTGCATCTCCAGACTCAAACTTTCATCAATACTCTCACTGAGAGGCTGACAAGACTACTTTAAACTCCAGTCACATCTCGAAGGGCAGATACCCTTCCTAAGGAACTACTCCGAAATCTTCTGACACGTCTCTGGCAACCTCCTGTGACGAAAGGCAAAGAATGACTAGGGATGAGGAAAGTGGGGGAGGTATTTAAGCTTTTGGCTGGGGTGTCTTTGCCTCCTCCTGGTGGCCAGGTTCTGTATTTCCCACAAGTAATGAATGCAGCTGTGGACTCTCCCTGTATTAAGAAGGAAATAGTTACATCTTAACATAATTGTTAGCAATTCCAAGAGCAAAGTACATTGTAATTCAGAATATTTACCACTAAATCTAAGTGTTTGTTGACTCATCCCTAAACCACTGGTATGGGTAAAAGATGTGTAGAGGCTCATTATATCAAGGGAAAATAAAATAAATATTCCATACAGAAGTGATATAGCTTCCAATAATTTTTTTTAAATCTCATGCTTCTTTGATGTATGATTGAGCCCGTTCCACAAATGGAGATAATATTCTGTCTACAAAAATGGCTATATTTGAAAAAATAGATTCAGTACTTGCCACAATTGGATAACCAGGCAGGCATTTTAAGTTCTTGTGAATTTTGGGCTGTGTGTAAAAAATGGGGGTTTGTATTTCTAGCAATAATCTCATTATTTTCTGCCAATACCAAAACCTGACAATTGAGACAAGATCTCGTCAATATAATAATCTCGATTTAGGACTACAGTTGCTCTGCCCATATCCACCTGTTTTAAAATTATATTCTTATTATTCATTAATGATTTTAAAGCCATTCTATAAGATTATAACAAATATGACCTTTATGTTTAACCCTTAGTAGTACTTAAGCAATATCAGGTAGCAAAAGCTTTGAAAAAGTATCAATGCTGTGATTTGCAACATTAGAAACAAAATTACTCTTAACTTGTAACCCAATAGATTTGATATTCAATATATTATTGTCAGTCCATTTAAAACAATCCCTTAAGGGCACACTGAACCCAAATGTTTTCTCGTGATTCAGATAGAGCATGCAATTTTAAGCAACTTTCTAATTTACTCCTATTATTCATTTTTCTTCATTCTCTTGGTATCTTTATTTGAAAAGCAAGAATGTAAGTTTAGATGCCGGCCCATTTTTGGTGAACACACTGTGTTGTTCTTGCTGATTGGTGGATAAATTCACCCACCAATAAACAAGTGCTCTCCATGGTCCTGAACCAAACAAAATAGCTTAGATGCCTTCTTTTTCAAATAAAGAAAGCAAGAGAACGAAGAAAGATTGATAATAGGAGTAAATTAGAAAGTTGCTTAAATTTGCATGCTCTATCTGAATCATGAAAAAAAAATGTGGGTTCAGTGTCCCTTTAAGCAGAGAATTTCTTTTTATCCATTATCTGCTGGAACTAGGAAACATTTTTATTTTAATGTGCAAAAAAAAACCCGATGACAATTGTCTTTTCTGTTGGTGGTAGTGCTTCTTACCACCTCACCCGCATCACTGTCTAATTCCCCCCTGTAAATAGTCTGACAATGAGTCAGATAAAGAAGTCCCCATCAGAGTAGGCCACATTCTGTGCCCCCTTTGCTTTGGACTGCTCTGGTTGCAACAGGTTCAGAACGAGCACAGAGACTCCCAAGACATAATTCTGGCATACCTGAGGCTTTCTAGTGTATAACTCCTTTTTCCTTCATTTTTCAAGAGGTGGAATGTTATCTCTTAAAATTGCTGTTAGTGGGGCTAATTTATGTTTTTGAAGAGTTCTTGGGGCCCAATTGTATAAAGTTCACTAGCATAAGAGTGAAAGCTTCAAATTCATCAATTTTTAAAAAAGGGGGCTGAACCTTAAAGTTTTAATGCAGCACTCTGGAATGAACAATCTTGTAGGAAAGAATGAATGTAACAGGGAACACGCAGCAGTGCTAACATTTTTTTAGTATTCTCAAGTCAAATTGAGCTTCTTCTGTCAGTGTACTTTACCTTGCATTCACTGTTAGTTTCTTATACATGTCTGGTTTTATCAGTGCAAGATAAACTCACCACCAGCTTAAATTTGTCAAAATAAAATAGTGATAGCTGTAGGCGTAAAATTTCAGAGAATACTATTAGAACCTGTGAGAAAATGTTAGACAGACTAAAGGAATGCTCCTGTTCAGCACATTAGCCAATACTCTGAGACACATTTTACCATAGAAAAATTAGGGAAGTTTGTACTTTTTGGTATAATTTTTTAAATAACTTAAGAACTTGGTATAAATATTGAAAAAAATGTATCAGCCCAGTAGTTTTCAGATTTATGTCTACACAATTAAACCACAATGTGGGCCTGACAAGGAAATAAACAGCACATTTTTTAAGCAATAAAGTGAGCACAAGTACATGCATCTCAGTAGAATAATTTAATGTTGAGAAAAATGCAGTTCTAGATTAAGTATAAGCAAAGTGATCATGAATATACAAAGTATAATAACATAACCTTGTAAAGATATATCAATAAATGAACTCAATTTCAACTTGGACATAGTAAAAAAGAGATAAAAGTGTGGTAGATAGAGAGGAATAGCCCATCAGCTTGTGTGTCTTTTCCTGACAGCTTGATATGGGTCCAGAAATATTCAGGCCTAATATGCCCTCATTCATGCTGAGAACTCATTTTTAAAAATATAAAAAAAATTGGTAGTTTATGATGATTTAATTTTAGTAGATGGATAGAGAAAATATGGTTGGCTCTCATAATTATAAGTGTAGTCCCATTCTACTGATACGAGATGTTAATTGATACATCACTAAGGGGCTGTCAGCTAAGCCCAAGCTAGAGTAAGGACCTTTCTGTTAGAGCAGCAGCAGAACTCAGCCATGTTGGGAATAGTCACTAAGGGAGTCTGTACTGTTTAGTTTTTTTTGTTTTTTTTTAAGTGGTTTCACTAACTTACTGATAGCACTGTGTCTGTGTTGTGCTAAAGCACCATAGCGCACAGGAGGATGGTGATTGTTGTCCAATGACATTTGTATTTGGTAGAGGTCACTATCAAAAGTTGTACTTTACACAGTGCAATAGGTCTGTAGCAATAAGTAGAGGGCTCAAGAGCGTGAGCAAGATTGTGTGCCACAAGTATTTTCTTTCTTAGTTACAGTACATGCAGTTGATCTAAAACCGACAGAAAGTGCTTCAAGACTTACTCACCTTGCTGAAGGGGTCTAAACATTGAAGGATTCCAACTCCAAAGCATAACAGCTTTAAAACATAGTATCTGTCTTTCACATCAGGTAGACTCTCCTGTTCCACCAGCTCTGTAAATGTAATTGAGTCTATGGGGTAAATTTATTAATGTGCGAGCAGACATGATACGATGTAGCATATCATGTCCGCCGCACATCGATAAATGCCGACAGCATACGCTGTCGGCATTAATCATTGCACCAGCAGTTCTTGTGAACTGCTTGTGCAATGCTGCCCCCTGGGGTGTCAATCAACCCAATCGTATTCGATCGGGTTGATTTCTGTCCGCCGCCTAAGGGCAGGCGGACAATTATGGAGCAGCGGTCTTTAGAAACAAGGGACATCAAGTTCCATACGGACCTTAACAAATTGACCCCTATGAGCAATCCTCACAAGAGATGGATTACCTGGTTTTGAAGCCAAAAACCCTCCAGTGGATGAAAACACTACTATGTCATGAGACAATAGGCTTGTATTTTTCCTTCAAAGCAGAGTGTACAGGGAGGAATTGGCAGGACCACAGATAAACATAAAATATTAGCAGGATTAGGAACTACAGTATGTTAAATAATTGTACTGAAGGGGCTCCAGCTAAGTAGAGGTAAAGATGTAATATGATAAGCAGACTAGTGGCAGTTCTATAGTGGGGGTATGCACTACATTAATCACTCTAGTATCATCAAACTTCAAATGTTGCAGCTGACAAAAACGTGCAAAATAGTGCTTTTCTTGCATGTCCAGAGCTGTATGCAGTGCAAAGGAGAGAAGTAAATGAGTGAGGAGGGGAATTTAAAGAATAAATAAATAAATATATCAATAGGTAGTAGATGATAAAGACCCCCACCAGTATACCTTGCATTTTAGCTTTGTGGTCAACTTTTTACACCTCCAAATTGTATGGTGTAGAATAAGCCCTGTGGTGCACAATCATGAATAGCTAAGATAATATTAATGTATGGTGTTCTACTTCATCCTTATTTGAAGCTAGAATTTTTTGTTAAAATGTAATATTTGATATCGTAGAACTGGGGGAAAAAGAAGGATGGAAACCATTAGACATTAGAAATTAATTCCTGATTATTTCCTATGGGAATGTCTTCAAAGCACCATAAGAGCAGCCTCACAGGATAGACAGGCATTTAGAGCAGCATGACATGTAGCACAGCAGAGGGCCTACTGGGCATACTGGAAAACAACAAAGTCACAACAAGGTATGGGTTTGTACCTAACACTAAGGACAGTGGACAGGAGGACACAGTGACAGACTGTTATCTGAAAAAGTCACAAATTGGAGCAGCAGCAGTCGTACATAGGGGCGGATGGAGCCATGGTAACGGGTGGTATATTACTACAAATGCTACCCGGTTAATCCTGCATGATGTTTTTCTTAGAATTATGACGAGCTTTTACACAGCAGCTTGAAGATATGAAGATGTCACACAATATATGAACCACTCTCAGAACAGCTATATATAGCCCAAATTATTATGATCCACTGTTTCAAGAGGTGAACATTTTAATAATATCCCTCCTCCTCCCTAGGCATTGTAATTGGACGTCAAGTACACAACTAAAGATGTCCCAAAAATAGGAAGAGCTGTTTTTAGAGTTGGAGAATCAAAATAAATGGGCCGAGGCGCAGTAAGGGCACGCAAAAGTATATGAACCAAAATTTAAAAAGATGAAGATGCCATAAGAATATGATGACGAACCACGATTGTAAGACCTGAAAATGGCTTCAAATACCTTTCCCCTCTCTACTCTGCAACTGAATATTGGCTACACAGCTAAAGATGCCCCAAAAGTATAAAGTTATTAGAGGGACAGTAGAGTCAAAACTAAACTTTTATGATTCAGATACATCATGCTTTCTTAACCTTCCAATTTACTTCTAATATCAGAATTGCTGTGTTCTTTTGGTATCTTTTTTTGAAGATTATATCTACATAGGGGCCTATTTATCAAGCCGTCAACCACAAATACGCTGGAATTCCGCAGCGTAATTGTGGAGAGCTTGATTCGCCTTATTTATCAAAGGCTACAGACCGGCAAAAGTAGAATTTTGTGACGTAACATATGATCCGCCAGTCTCAGCCCGACACAGATTGATGGTTATGTCACTACAGATGTTCCGAATGCAAATTCGGCACTATCTGACTACTTTTGCTAGTTATCAAATAACTACCAGGTACGCTTGCCACTATTCCGGCCCAGCGTACCTGGTTTTCAATCTGCTGCCCTGGAGGCGGCGGATGCCATAGGAATCAATGGGAGTCTGAAAGCAGCGAAAGCTTATGTTTGCTGCTGCCCGATATCCCATTGATTCCTATGGTATAATAAAAGTAACGTTTACACCTAACACCCTAACATGTACGCCGAGTCTAAACACCCCTACTCTGCCGTCCCCGACATCGCCGCCACCTGCATTATACTTATTAACCCCTAATCTGCAGCCCCGACATCGCCGCTACCTACATTATACTTATTAACCCCTAATCTGCCACACCGCCACCGCCGCCACCTAAATAAAAGTTATTAACCCCTATCCCGCCGCTCCCGGAGCCCACCGCAACTAAAGTTATTACCCCTAAACCCCTGGCCTCCCACATCACTAGCACTTACTAAACCTATTAACCCCTAAACCGCCAGCCCCCCACATCGCCATAAACTAAATTAAACTATTAACCACTAAACCTAACAACCCGCTAACCTTACATTAAATATTAACTCATCCCTATCTTATAATACATTTAAACTTACATTTAGATATAAATTAAACTATATTAAACTACTAATTAACCTACCCCAACTGTTATACTAAAATTACATTAAACTATATTAAACTAATAATTAACCTACCCTGTTATACTAAAATTACATTAAACTATATTAAATTAATTATTAATCCAACCTAACTTTTAAACTAAAATTACATTAAACTATATTAAAATAATAATCAATCTAACCTAACTTTTATAGTAAAATTACATAAAACTACAAATTAAATTAAATATATTATATATTTAAACACCTAACCCTACTCAAATAATTTAAATCTACACTAAAAAATTACAGTTACAAAAAGCTAAGTTACAAAAAATAACAAACACTAAGTTACACAAAAACATAAACACTAAGTTACAAAAAATAAAAAAGAAATTATCAAAGATTTAAACTAATTACACCTAATCTAAGGGCCCTATGAAAATAAAAAAGCCCCCCTAATAAAAAAAAAACCTTAACCTACAATAAAATACAAATAGCCCTTAAAAGGGCCTTTTGCGGGGCATTGCCCCAAAGAAATCAGCTCTTTTACCTGTAAATAAAAAATACAAATACCCCTCCAACAGTAAAACCCACCACCCACACAACCAACCCCCCAAATAAAAAACTAACTAAAAAAACCTAAGCTCCCCATTGCCCTGAAAAGGGCATTTGGATGGGCATTGCCCTTAAAAGGGCATTTAGCTCTTTTGCAGCCCAAAACCCTAATCTAAAAATAAAACCCACCCAATAAACCCTTAAAAAATATTAACACTAACCCCTGAAGATCGACTTACAGTTTTGAAGATCCGACATTCATCCTCCAAGAAGCCGAGAGAAGTCTTCATCCAAGCCCGCAGAAGTCTTCACCCAGACGGCATCTTCTATCTTCATTCATCCGGCGCGGAGCGGGTCCATCTTCAAGACATCCGTCGCGGAGCATCCTCTTCTTCCGACAGACTAACGATGAATGAAGGTTCCTTTAAATGACGTCATCCAAGATGGCGTCCCTTAGATTCCGATTGGCTGATAGAATTCTATCAGCCAATTGGAATTAAGGTAGAAAAAATAGGATTGAGCTCGAATTCTATTGGCTGATTGGAATAGCCAATAGAATGCAAGCTCAATCCTATTGGCTGATTGCAACAGCCAATAGGATTTTTTCTACCTTAATTCCGATTGGCTGATAGAATTCTATCGATGAATGAAGGTTCCTTTAAATGACGTCATCCAAGATGGCGTCCCTTAGATTCTGATTGGCTGATAGAATTCTATCAGCCAATCGGAATTAAGGTAGAAAAAATCCTATTGGCTGTTGCAATCAGCCAATAGGATTGAGCTTGCATTCCATTGGCTATTCCAATCAGCCAATAGAATGCGAGCTCAATCCTATTGGCTGATTAGATCGCAACAGACAATAGGATTTTTTCTACCTTAATTCCAATTGGCTGATAGAATTCTATCAGCCAATCGAAATCTAAGGGACGCCATCTTGGATGACGTAATTTAAAGGAACCTTCATTCGTCGTTAGTCCGTCGGAAGAAGAGGATGCTCCGTGTCGGATGTCTTGAAGATGGACCCGCTCCGGGCCGGATAGATGAAGATAGAAGATGCCGTCTGGGTGAAGACTTCTGCGGGCTTGGATGAAGACTTCTCCCGGCTTCTTGGAGGACTTATTGCCGCTTGGATGAAGACTTCTCCCGGCTTCTTGGAGGATGGATGTCGGATCTTCAAAACTGTAAGTCGATCTTCAGGGGTTAGTGTTAGGATTTTTAAGCGTTTATTGGGTGGGTTTTATTTTTAGATTATTTTAGATTATTTTAAGGGCAATGCCCATCCAAAATGCCCTTTTCAGGGCAATGGGGAGCTTAGGTTTTTTTAGTTAGCTTTTTATTTGGGGGGTTGGTTGTGTGGGTGGTGGGTTTTCCCGTTGGGGGGTATTTGTAATTTGTATTTACAGGTAAAAGAGCTGATTTCTTTGGGGCAATGCCCCGCAAAAGGCCCTTTTAAGGGCTATTTGTAGTTTATTGTAGGTTAAGGGTTTTTTTTTTATTTGGGGGGCTTTTTTATTTTCATGGGGCCCTTAGATTAAGTAAAATTAGTTTAAATCTTTGATAATTTCTTTTTTATTTTTTGTAACTTGTTTGTTATTTTTGTTACTTAGTTTTTTGTAACTTTGTAATTTTTTAGTGTAGATTTAAATTATTTGAGTAGGGTTAGGTGATTAAATATATAATATATTTAATTTAATTTGTAGTTTTATGCAATTTTAGTATAAAAGTTAGGTTAGATTATTATTTTAATATAGTTTAATGCAATTTTAGTTTAAAAAATAGGTTGGATTAATCATTAATTTAATATAGTTTAATGTAATTTTATTATAATAGGGTAGGTTAATTAATAGTTTAATATAGTTTAATGTAATTTTTTTATAATAGTTAGAATAGGTTAATTATTAGTTTAATATAGTTTAATTTAAATCTAAAGGTAAGTTTAAATGTATTATAAGATAGGGATGAGTTAATATTTAATATAAAGTTATCGGGTTAGGTTTAGGGGTTAATATTTTAATTTAGTTTATGGCGATGTGGGGGGCTGGCGGTTTAGGGGTTAATACATTTATTTAGTTGCGGTGGGCTCCGGGAGCGGCAGGATAGGGGTTAATAACTTTATGTAGGTGGTGGCGGTGTAGGGGCGGCAGATTAGGGGTTAATAAGTATAATGTAGGTGTAAGGAGAGCGTATTCAGGTCCGCAGCCACAATGTTAGGCTATGTCAGGCGAGAGTATTGGTGCCGGCGAATGCAGCACAGTTGACGGCTTGATAAATAGGCCCCATAGTCTCATAGGAGCTTGGTAGTGTGAACGTGTCTAGCATTCTATGCATATTATAGCATTGTTTGCTATAATATATAACTCTGCTACACACATTGTTGCAAACAGTACTACTTTAAAGTACTAAAGACACATGCACTCTCCTGAGCTTCTATAGGCCTACCTAGATTTACTCTTGAACAAAGGATATCAAAGAAGAAAGCAAATCTGATAATAGAAGTAAACTGGAAAGTTGTTTAAGATTGCTTGCTATATCTGAATGATGAAAGTTTAATTTTGACTTTACTGTCCCTTTAACTGCTATTCTAAAATCTGAAAATATTAAACAAATATCAACAACAGTTTGAAGGGCTGAACATGCCTCTTCATATCTAGGCCCTGTAAAAATAAGGTTAAAAATATGAACAGCTTTAAAGGGACATTAAAGGGACAGTATACACTCATTTTCATATAACTGCATGTAATAGACACTACTATAAAGAATAAGATGCACAGATACGGATATAAAAATCCAGTATAAAACAGTTTAAAAACTTACTTACAAGCTGTCAGTTTGGCTCTGTTGAAAAGGCAGCTGGAAAGCCCACTGCAAGTGGCAAATAAGACACTCCCCCCTCCCCCTTCTTTTGCATATGAAAAGACCCTTTACACAAACAGGAGCAAGCTGGAGAAGGTAGCTGACGGTATTCACATAAAACTTTTGGGCTTGGTTAGGAGTCTGAAAATCAGAGCAATGTTATTTAAAAATAAGCAAAACTATACATTTATTTAAAAAAAAAAAACTTTATGGGCTATATAAATAGATAATCTACAAAACATTTATGCAAAGAAAAAATGAGTGTATAATGTCCCTTTAACCCTTTTGAGATAGTGATATAAAATGATAAATCGTATAAATAAAAATAACTTTGCAATAAACGTTCATTATTTATTTTGTTCCCTTTTCCTGTAATTCCATTCTGAAATTGTGAGCTTTTCAATTCCTGTTAGAAATGGACATGCAGAACACTGTTATATTCCACACAGCCAATGGCTGCACACTCTAGTAACCTATTTATAACTGTCCCTAATTGGCCACAGCAGAGAAGGTAACCTAAGTTACAAAATGGAAGCTCCCAGTGTTTTATAGACACCAACATTTTACACCTATTTTGTCAATATTTAAACAGCTAATGAAACTTTAAAAAATACATCTACATGATATTTTTAGACTAATATTTACTTTGAATGCACTATTCTATCTAGCATTTATTAAGTGTGTAATATGCCTTTAAGAAAAGATGCCTCAGCAGTTGAGGTAGGAGTGGGACATAATAAGTGACGCTTGATCCACTGGCAGTTGGTGCAGAAGTCGCACAGGTGGTCTTTGATATGCTGGCAGTTGGCACAGAAGTCGCACAGGTGGTCCTTGATGTGCTGGCAGTTGGCACAGAAGTCGCATAGCTGGTCCTTGATGCGCTGGCAGTTGGCACAGAAGTCGCACAGGTGGTCCCTGATGCGCTGGCAGTTGGCACAGAAGTCACACAGGTGGTCTTTGATGCGCTGGCAGCTGGCACAGAAGTCGCACAACTGGTCCTTATTGTGCTGGCAGTTGGCACAGAAGTCGCACAGGTGGTCTTTGATGGGGTGGCAGTTGGCACAGAAGTCGCACAGGTGGTCCTTGATGTGCTGGCAGTTGGCACAGAAGTCGCACAAGTGGTCCTTGATGCGCTGGCAGTTGGCACAGAAGTCGCACAGGTGGTCCTTGATGTGCTGGCAGTTGGCACAGAAGTCGCACAAGTGGTCCTTGATGCGCTGGCAGTTGGCACAGAAGTCGCACAGGTGGTCTTTGATGTGCTGGCAGTTGGCACAGAAGTCGCACAGGTGGTCTTTGATGCGCTGGCAGTTGGCACAGAAGTCACACAGGTGGTCCTTGATGCGCTGGCAGTTGGCACAGAAGTCACACAAGTGGTCCTTGATGTGCTGGCAGTTGGCACAGAAGTCGCACAAGTGGTCTTTGATGTGCTGGCAGTTGGCACAGAAGTCACACAAGTGGTCCTTGATGCGCTGGCAGTTGGCACAGAAGTCGCACAAGTGGTCCTTGATGTGCTGGCAGTTGGCACAGAAGTTACACAAGTGGTCCTTGATGCTCTGGCATTTGGAGATCAGAAGACAGGAATGAACAATTAAAAAGGTCTCAAAATATTTATCCCTCAGACTTTTCAAGTTGGATAAGAATTGTAGGGATTATTTTACTTGAGCATAGTGTTAAATTTAAGGGAACATTTTGTTCACATAAAAAGTTTAATACAGTTTAAAACACAGAAAAAAATGTTGACTTTATTTAGTTTGTGAGTGATCCAGGCTCTGTTAATCATGTTTGCCATATTCTATTTAATAGTATTGCTGCATAGCCAATGCAAGATAAACTAAATATTAAAAGATGAAAATAAATCTGTGCGAAACGCCAAGATATATGATGCAAAACTTGCTTAAAGGGGTTTCAAAATGGTAAGTCTGCTGAATTAAAATATTTAAATAAACCATGCAAACCTGTGTGCAAAAAATGTTTTCTGATGGACTGTAATACTACTGGAATGAAAAGTAAGTCACAAGATTTCACAGCAACCATTTGAGCTGGAACCAGTGAATTTTCCAGTGAAGCTGTTGATGTAATCAGACCTTGATTATTAAGTAGCCAATACTAAATTTCAAGATGAAACAGTTACAATTATGCACTCAGGAAGGCAAACCTGGCATTATGTACTCATTAGACCAACTCAAAATCAAAACTTTAAACTATTTAGACCTCTATGTGAGGAAATAATAATATATCCCACTGAAGGACATTATTCACTGCTATCAGAATACTATATGTACTGATTTACTGCTATGTTCAGAAGGATCCAGGACTGGCTGGGTTGTGCTGGTGTGGCCTACATTGTGATAATGTTTTTGGGGAAATAATTCATTTAATATATAACATATTCTAGACTTTTGTTGTGTATCCATAAATAAATGATGAATATTAAGCCAAATATTGAGTTATTCATGATTGCAGACATCTTATTGTGTGTATGAATCAATTATTGTTATTTAAACTTTTCATTTCTTAACTTAAATTGCATAATTCATGGTGAGATATGTCAGTTATTTAAGGTTCCTAATCTAGTTGAACAAGATAATTATTGTGTCCATCCACAGCAAATAGCTTGTTGTATAAACATTAGCAGGTTTCATCAATCAATGGATAGAGATAGTTTTATGTAATCATATTTACAAAACAAGAACTGCTTAGAGTGTAGCGCCATCTTCCTATGGAAAGAAAACATACTTGTTAGTTCATTAACAGCATTTTTTTTTTACTGAAAGGTACTTTCAAGTAGTTGAAAGAGAGAGAGAGAGAGAGAGAGAGAGAGAGAGAGAGAGCAAGAGAGAAAGAAAGAGAAAGAAAAAGAGAAAAGAGAGAGAGAGAAAAACGAGAGAAAAAACGAGAGAGAGAGAGAGAGAGAGAGAGAGAGAGAGAAAGAGAGAGAGAGAGAAAGAAAGAGAGAAAAAAAAGAGAGAAAGAAAGAGAAAGAGAGAGAAAAAGAAAGAGAGAGAAAAAGAGAAAAAAGAGAGAAAGAAAGAGAAAAAGAGTGAAAGAGAGAGAAAAAAAAGAGAGAGAGAAAACGAGAGAGAGAGAGGGATAGATAGAGAAAGAGAGAGAGAGAGAAAGAAAGAGAGAAAAAGGAAAAAAGAAAGAAAGAAAGAAAGAACAAAATGCTTACCTGATAAATTTCTTTCTTTCCAGATATGGTGAGTCCACAACGTCATCACTTACTGTTGGGAATATCACTCCTGGCCAGCAAGAGGAGGCAAAGAGCACCACAGCAAAGCTGTTAAGTGTCACTCCCCTTCCCACAATTACCAGTCATTCGCCCGAAGGGAAATGGAAAAGGAATAACACAAAGGTGTAGAGGTGCCTGAAGTTTAGTAAAAAATAACTGACTTCAATTTAAGGGTGGGGTTATAGAATCACCATATACGGAAAGAAAGAAATTTATCAGGAAAGAAAACAAAATGTATGCTTACCTAAGATATGGTGAGTCCACAACATCATCAATTACTGTTGGGAACAAATACCCAAGCTAGAGGACACAGATGACAAGGGAGGGTAAACAAGACAGGCAGACCTAAACAGAAGGCAACATCGCAACTCGAGCTATCCAATATACGTCGCCGTCAGATGCTAAAGTGCCGTAAGTCGGATAAACCAGCGATGTCCAGAAATCTGCGTAAGTACAAATTTCTGGAGTCGCCAGTGACTTACGGCACGTTAGAAACTGCCGGCGCCTACAAAACCTGACTAAAGTATGAAATCACCCGCACTGTCTAACACGCCTCCCAAACATAGCCCGACACGTCTAACCCTCTATCCGCTATCCCCCCTCACTATCCTAACAATAAAATATGTATTCAAGTTCAATCCGATTGGCTGAACCAATCAGCCAATCGGATTGAACTTGAATCTGATTGGCTGATTCAATCAGCCAATCAGATCTTTCTACCTTAATTCCGATTGGCTGATAGAATCCTATCAGCCAATCGGAATTCGACGGACGCCATCTTGGATGACGTCATTTAAAGGTACCTCATTCGTCGTTCAGTCGTCGGCCGGGATGGATGCTCCGTGTCGGAGGAGCGAAGAAAGAAGATTGAAGATGCCGCTTGATGGAAGATGCCGCCGGATGGAAGAAGACTTTGCTGCCGCTTGGATAAAGACTTCTTCTTTGCCGCTTGGATAAAGACATCGCCTGGATCGGATGAGGAGTTCGGCCCGGTTGGGTGAAGACAAGGTAGGGAGATCTTCAGGGGGGTAGTGTTAGGTTTTTTTAAGGGGGGTTTGGGTGGGTTTAGAATAGGGGTATGTGGGTGGTGGGTTGTAATGTTGGGGGGGGGGTGTTGTGTTCTTTTTTTTTACAGGCAAAAGAGCTGTTAACTTGGGGTAAATACCCCGCAAAAAGCCCTTTTAAGGGCTGGTACAGAGCTGGGTATTTTATAATTTAGAATAGGGTAGGGAATTTTTTATTTTGGGGGGCTTTATTATTTTATTAGGGGGCTTAGAATAGGTGTAATTAGCTTAAAATTGCTGCAATCTTTTTTTTTTTGTAATTTAGTGGGGGTTTTTTTGTAATTTAGTTTAGTTTATTTAATTGTATTTTTAGATAGATATTTGTAGTTTATTTAATTTATTGATAGTGTAGGTGTATTTGTAACTTAGGTTAGGATTTATTTTACAGGTAATTGGGTAATTATTTTAACTAGGTAGCTATTAAATAGTTAATAACTATTTAATAGCTATTATACCTAGTTAAAATAATTAACAATTTACCTGTAAAATAAATATAAACCCTAACATAGCTACAATGTAATTATTAATTATATTGTAGCTATCTTAGGGTTTATTTTATAGGTAAGTATTTAGATTTAAATAGGAATATTTTAGTTTATAATATGAATTAGATTTATTTAATAAGAATTTAGTTAGGGGTGTTAGGGTTAGATAGAGTTAAATAGTTAATATAAATACTATAGTAACTATATTAACTATATTAACCCTAATATAATTAGGGTTAATATAGTTAATATATATAATATAATAACTATATTAACTATAATATACTTAGGGTTAATATAGATAATATAGATGGCGGCGGGGTAGGTAGATTAAATTAGGGGTTAATAATTTTAATATAGATGGCGGCGGTGTAAGGGGCTTACATTAGGGGTTAATACTATTAATATAGGTGGCGGCGGTGTAGGGAGGGCAGGTTATAGGGCAAAAGAGCTGTTTACTTTGGGGCAAAGCCCTGCAAAAGGCCCTTTTAAGGGCTGGTAATAGAGCTTATTACTTTAGGGATATTAGATTAGGGGTTAATAATATTAATATAGCTGGCGGCGGTATAGGGGGATTAGATTAGGGGTTAATAATTTTTATATAGGTGGCGGCAGTGTAAGGGGTCAGATTAGGGGATAGATAAGGTAGATGGCGGCGGTGTAAGGGGTTCACATTAGGGGATAGATAAGGTAGATGGTGGCGGTTTTAGGGGTTCACATTAGGGGATAGATCAGTTAGATGGTGGCGGTTTTAGGGGCTCACAGTAGGGGGTTAGTTTATGTAGATGGCGGCGGGGTCCGGGAGCGGCGGTTTAGGGGTTAAATACTTTATTAGGGATTGCGGTGGGGGATCGCGGTTGACAGGTAGATAGACATTGCGCATGCGTTAGGTGTTAGGTTTTATTTAGCAGATCGCGGTTGACAGGTAGATAGACATTGCGCATGCGTTAGGTGTTAGGTTTAATTTAGCAGGTAGTTTAGGTAGTTACGGGGCTCCAATAGTCAGCGTAAGGCTTCTTACGGCTGCTTTTTGTGGCGAGGTGAAAATGGAGTAAGATTTCTCCATTTTCGCCACGTAAGTCCTTATGCTGTATATTGGATACCAAACTGCGCTGGTTTGGTATACCTGCCTATGGCCCAAAAAACTATGGGCGACGGCAGAAATATACGGACGTAACTTCTAGGTTACGCCGTATATAGGATACCAAACCAGCGCAAATATTGGCGTCGCCAGCTTTTGCGGGCGACGATTTTTATCGGATCGGGCCCTTAATATCTATGGAATGTAAAGGCTCAAACAGAGCCTGTTGTAAAACCTTAAGAACTAAGTTAAAGGGACACTGAACCCAATTTTTTTTCAGGATTCAGATAGAGCGTGTAATTTTAAGCAACTTTCTAATTTACTCCTATTATCATTTTTTCTTCCTTCTCTTGCTATCTTTATTTGAATGCATCTAAGCTTTTTTGGTTCAGGCTCTGGACAGCACTTTTTTATTGGTGGATGAACTTATCCACCAATCAGCAAGAACAACCCAGGTTGTTCACCAAAAATGGGCCGGCATCTAAACTTACATTCTTGCATTTCAAATAAAGATAGCAAGAGAATGAAGAAAATTTGATAATAGGAGTAAATTAGAAAGTTGCTTAAAATGTCATGCTCTTTCTGAATCACGAAAGAAAAGATTTGGGTTCACTGTCCCTTTAAGGCTCCAAGGAGGAGCAACAGACTTAAAGACAAGCCTGACTCTGACCAGAGCCTGACAAAAGGATTAAACATCTGGCACATCCGCCAGACGCTTATGTAACAAAACAGGTAATGCAGAAATCTGACCCTTAAGGGAACTGGCTGACAAACCTTTATCCAGACCTGCCTAAAGGAAAGACAAAATGCTAGGAATCCTACCCCTACTCCAAGAGTAGCCCTTACATTCGCACCAACAAAGATATTTATGCCATATCTTATGGTAAATCCTTCTAGTAACAGGTTTGCGAGCCTGAATCATGGTCTCAATGACTGACTCAGAAAAGCCACGCTTAGAGAACACTAAGCGTTCAATCTCCAAGCAGTCAGCTTCAGAGAAACGAGATTTGGATGAAGGAAAGGACCCTGAGTTAGAAGGTCCTACCTCAGAGGAAGCCTCCAAGGTGGAAGAGATGACATCTTCACTAGGTCTGCATACCAGGTCCCTGCGAGGCCACGCAGGAGCTATGAGAATTACCGATGCTTTCTCCTGTTTGATACGAGCAATGACTCATGGAAGGAGAGCAAATGGAGGAAACGGGTATGCTAGACTGCAAACCCAAAGTACCTCCAGAGCATCTATCAGGGTTCCCCACTTGAGTTTTAACCTGGAGAACACATCCGGATGGAGAGCCCACTCCTTTGGATGAAAAGTCTGTCTGCTCATAAAATCCGCTTCCCAGTTGTCCACCCCTGGAATGTGGATGGCAGATAGACAACAATTGTGGGCTTCCACCCACTGAATAATCTGAGCCACCTCCTTCATGGCTAAGGAACTTCGAGTTCCTCCATGGTGGTTGATGTAAGCCACTGAGGTGATATTGTCCGACTGGAACCTGATAAACCGGGCTAAGGACAGCTGAGGCCACGCTATCAGAGCATTGTAAATCACTCTCAACTCCAAAATATTTATGGGGAGAGCAGACTCCTCCGAGTCCATAGACCCTGCGCTTTTAACGAGTCACAGACTGCTCCCGAGCCCAGCAGGCTGGCATCCATGGTTACAATGACCCAGGAAGGTCTCCGGAAGCATGTGCCTCAATATAGATGCTCCTGAGAACACCACCACGGGAGAGAGTCTCTCGTCGACTGATCTAGATCTATCCTCTGTGACAGATCTGAATGGTCCCCGTTCCATTGTCTGAGCATGCATAGCTGTAGTGCTCTCAAATGGAATCGAGCAAAGGGAATGATGTCCATGGAAGCCACCATCAGACCAATTACTGCATTGAGCCACTGATGGCCGAACAGTAGACTGTAGAGAGAGGCAAGAGGAGAGAATTTTGGATTTTTTGACCTCCGTCAGAAAATTTTTCATAGATAGGGAATCTATTAATGTCCCTAAGAAAACCACCCTTGTAGCTGGAACAAGGGAACTCTTTTCCAGATTCACTTTACATCCATGGGAACATAGAAAAGACAACAAGATCTCTGTATAAGAGCTTGCTTGTTGAAAAGACTGCAATTCTCCGAGCCCTGATCACTGCCAAGAGAGCCCCCAGAATCTTTAAAAATATTTGGGGAGATGTGGCCAGGCCAAATGCAAGAGCCAAAACATGAAAGTGTTTGTCTAGAAAGGTGAATCTCAGGTACTTGTGATGATCCCTGTGAATGGGAACATGAAGATACCCATCCTTCAGGTCTATGGTCGTCACAAACTGACCCTCTAGTACCAAGGGGATAATGGACCGAATAGTCTGTATTTTGAAGGACAGTACCCTGAAAAACAAACAGATTGGAATAGAATCCCAGACCCTGTTCCCTTTCGGGGACAGGAACTATTACTCCCAGGGATGAAAGGTCCCGAACACAATTAAAGAATGCCTCTTTTTATCTGGTCTGCAGATTATCCTAAATGTTTCAGCCACCAAAGAGGGTTAACCCCTTCCTGAACATGGAAGCGGTTAACCCCTTAAGACTCCCCAGTCACATACAATAAAGTGCCTGCTCACTGCCAAACCAATCCTCCATTAAGGATTTGTTTGTCCCATAAAAACCAATGCAGATGTTAGAGTTTTTTCCATAACCCCTTCAGTGCCAGCCTCCTAGCCCCAGAAAACAAAAGGCACTTACCTGCGCTTCCAGCTGACCAGCAGGAGGAGAGCTCACATGGTATGAAAATATGCCACTCCTTACAGAGACCTGTGGAAAGAAGAAAGAACAGAGTAAGCCTACTCTGGCTTACTAAACTAGGGAAGCAACCTGTTAGGAAAACGCAGTGAGGCCCACCCCACAAGTTCCTAACTATTTTAAAGCCACCACTGCCCTACTGAAGAGACTAACGTGATGTACAGCTAGACCCAAAACAACTTGCTTGTAGCAAAAGAAATCCAATTTTCTTCAGACACCAGAACTTCAGCTCCTCCAT